>NC_133793.1:2748346-2787267 GCF_003597395.2 Chelonoidis abingdonii
GAATGGCTTGCCAACTACAAAACCAGTTTCTCTTCCCTTGGTTTTCACACCTCAACTGCTAGAACAGGGCCTCATCCTCTCTGATTGAACTAACCTTGTTTATCTCTAGCTTGCTTGCATATATACATCTGCCCCTGGAAATTTCCACTACATGCATCCGACGAAGTGGGTATTCACCCATGAAAGCTCATGCTCCAAAACGTCTGTTAGTCTATAAGGTGCCACGGGATTCTTGGCTGCTTTTACAGATCCAGACTAACACGGCTACCCCTCTGATACTCTGTACCATAAGTCGCTAATACGCTGTGTTCTCCACACCCCAGGCAATCCATGTCCTCACTGAGTGGCCCTTTGCAAGTGGTGCCTGATATTGATGACCAGGTGGCTAACCCAGAAGCCCCCCCAGAGGTAAGAATGCAGGGTGGCGGTGAGCTTATTTCACACGGGATTGAGATATAGGGAGGCTTTGGTTGTGGTGGGCAGATAACCAGCTGTCCTGCCGAGTGGGCGCACATGAGAATTTGTCCCTGCTCTGACAGCCAGCTCCTTTCCCCCAGGCCTCAGCACACTTCCTTCAGTTGCCTTTCTCCTCAACTCCCACTTTCTCTGGTCCCTTCACTTCCCTTGTGTCTTTTTGTCAGGAGGACCCTTGCCCTCCACAGCACGTCCCTAGACAGGGAGGGAAGTGCTGCTGGAATCATAGTGCAGAAGATGGCATGAGCTCTCAGGTCTCCATTGGTAACAGTGACTCTAGGTCGGGATAGTCAGTCGGTGGAGTGTGGCCCAAATCTGGACGGCCAGATGCTTTTGAACAGACCCTGAATTTTTTATTTACTTATTCTCATTACTTTCTCTGGAGTTGGGACCTTGACTATACCTTGACCAAGAAATTTGGACCCTGGCAACAGATAGACTCCCCCTGCTCTACAGAATAGCTGTCGATGCCTTCCAACAGGGCGATGGCAGTGGAGCTATGCAGAGGAAGCAGCTGGCAGCCCCAGCTAGCTCAGCTCACACATACTATCTTGGTCTTTTAGCTTTTCTGTTTAACAATTGGGCTTGAATTTGCCATGTGCAAATGAGCTCCCCAGAGTTGCTGCTTCTCTGCGGGGAGAACCAGGAAGTGGTAGCGGCACTACCGCTGCACATCTCGCGTATTCTACAGTGAATAAACATCCTGTTCTCTTGGCCAGTGCATTTGTGTGGGAAGTGATGGCTGGTGACCTTGCTTTGCCAGCGCACCTCCTAGCGCCTGCGTACTTCTCCACAGCAAGCAGCCTTGGGGGCTGCATTCCTAGCCATGGGGAAACTGGCTGCCACTTGGCCCACTCACCTCGTGGTCGATCAAGTATAGTTGGCAGCTCTAGGGTGAGATGCCACCCTTTGCCCATTCTGAGTGAGCAGGGGCATCTTTGTTGTCCAAGGGACAGCTCATGATTGCCCCATTCCTACTTTTCCCTGGTGGTGAGTGCATGGGAACCCTACACATGTCTGTGTTAGTAGACAGGATGCCCAGAGGCCTGCATGCTTTGGTTAGGTGAACTTTTTTGCTGCTTTTCGGTAGCTTAGGACTATCTAAGATGGGTATTGGCAAAGGCACGTAAATGCGCTGTGAGTGCCAAGGCTAATGAGTTCTTGGCTGTTCAGCCTCAGGAGCTCACACCAGCTGGCTGTGCACAAGCGTGCTTTGCCATGGGACTGGCACTCCCACAGCTCTGACTCGTTTTGTGTTGTCTGCAGGCGAAGGTGACTGAAGAGTGCTCACAGTACGAGTTTGAGAACTACATGAGACAGCAGCTGCTCCTGGCTGAGGAGAAGAACACGCTGCACGAGGCCAAGAGCTTCCTGCAGAAGCGGCAGTTTGGGAACATCCCGCCCGTGCGGCGCCTGGGGCATGATGCCCAGCCCATGAACCCTTTGGATGCCGCCATCCTGGCCCAGCGATACCTTCGGAAATAGCATCCCACACATCCAACACACAAGCATCATCCTGCAGTCTGCCTTTCACGTTGCTACTACAGCTCGACAGCAATACCTGTGCCCTGTGATAGAGATTAATGTAGCAGCTCCTTCAAGCTCTGTTAAGGGACACGCCTCATGCTCGCTCTGTTGGAGGGAGAAGACTTTTGAAAAAGATAGTTTTGGAAGCAGCGAACTCTTGGCATCTTTTGGAGTCTCCGATTTTTTTAAATCCAAGCCTGGATGACTAATCTGCTTTTAATCATGACTTTTTAATCTACCTCTGTCTTTTTACCTGTGCTGTTCTCTGGCTTGAGCAAAGCCTCTGGGAAGGGAGAAGGTTACTAAGAGTGAAATCGATTCGCTGGCACAAGCGCTGTGGCTGTGTGCAGTATGGAGAGTTGGCTGGTAGCATTTACTCCATATGGTTTGAATAAGCTTAATTTTATCTGGGTTTCATGAAAGTAACAATTTCCTGAACCCTCCCACCCCTTATCTGCATGAAACCTTTGTTCTATTTTTAACACAACACCTGGGTTGGATATAGTTTGTCTAATCCTGGCTGATGTCTGGCATCTCAGTAACAGCACTTTGGGCCTTTAATGAGCGTGATACGAACATTAACATCCTGGTTACCTTAGATAGCTAAGAAACGAAGCCTGTTTCCTGAGCAGTGGAACCAGGGTGAGATGCCAATGACCCTTTTAGGCCAGCATTACAAATGTCTATAAAGTCTTTCCAGGCTTATTCAGAGGTTTTGCAGAACCCATTTAGCCCATCTTGGCCCTGACTCCCCTCTCACCTTTCACGGATTCTTTTAGCTTCTCGAGAATATATGACTTGTTCTGTTTTTCAGTAGCTTATCAAGGTGCAGTAAATTTGCATTAATTCTGTTAGCATTTTCACCGTTCGTTGTGGCACACAGATAATGAGTTATAATGTGAAAAAGTTCCCCAGAATAATCTGTGTAGAATTAGAGGGAGGGGTTGGCTAAAGCCTCTACTATATGTGCTCTCTAGTTTATCTTGCCATCCCAGTCCTGATGTGCAAATCTGGTGCTGTTCCTTTGGGCTGGCCACTGGGAGTTAGCATGGACAGGGACACCCCCAGCTTCCACCACCAAATGCCATTAAATAAGCATTGGGCTGTGTTGAGAACAGGAGAGATCATTTCTGAGCCTCATTTTGTGAACTGGATGCCGGTCTTGCCAGAGAACTGTTCTCACCAGAGAGATCCCCTGGCCTACGCTGCCCAATCCAGGCGTCTGATTAACCCAGAAGCCAGTTTTGCTTTTCAAATGCGGTCTTTCCCCTAGTCTTGACCACGCACTGTTCCCAGCCGTAACTTGGAGTCCCACAGCACACTCACAAATAAGCTTTAATGTAATGGTCTCTCTTAGTTGTGGTAACCAAAGAAACCACCAGATTTCAGTGGAGCTATATAAGAAAGCAGTAGTGTGGATAGGTGGGAGCTGGCTGGGCAGGTGTGAGGAAATGCTGGAATAACAGATGTGAGAAGCTAGCAATCCCTGGACCCTGGCATGGAGATGGGAATTGTGCTGGCCACAGGCTGGGCTCAGGGTTGCCAAATCAAAAGTACTTCTCACTTGATACAGGGGTTTGTGCTGAGATGTAGCAATATCAGCCAAGTACTTGGAACAGGTGCTCACTGGCTGAGCCCCTGTGACACTGGCTATCCAGTAGAGCTGCTGAGGGGTCGCAGCCTGTGCAGTCACCAGCACCTGCTATTTCGTTCCCCTGTTATGTTAGTGAGCACAAGCGTGGACTGAGTAGTGGGATTTATTTGTAGCTTGTTGCCGTCTCTTGCCTGAAGACTGGAGATGTCTTAGCCTGTTCCCAGTTGTATTTAAATCTGCAGCCCTCTCAGTGGATTCTGCCTGTCGATGCACTCGGGGGCTGAACTGAAATTCCATGGCAGGAATGTTAATTGTAAGCTTTGGGCATTATGTTCTGCCTCCAAACTCCCTGAAGCAGATTCACCGTGTGCAGGAAGTTAGACTTATGAACACTAACAGGGACTAAAACAGCCTCGCCAAGCTTGCCGGGATGAGCCAGTAGCTTGAAGTCGTATTAGTCTCTTATTTATTTTGTTCAAAGATGCTACAAACGGGTGTGGCACCACTACCCCTCAGTGCTGTCAGCATGAGAGCTGGCGTGCGGAGCCCCTTGCCGTTGGCTGCTCGAGAATACCAGCCAGCCACCACGGAACAGCTCGGCCAGGCAGGCCTCCCTGCGCCATGCAGGAAGGGCTTTGAGACCTCGGGGGCAATAGCCTGATGGCCCATTCTTGCCAGTTCCTCTTCCCCTCCACTGTTCTCACAGCAGGCCGTAGGCAGGAGCGCTGTGTGGATTGTCGCACCTCCAGCCCCCACCCCTCTGCCCCCAGCCATCCCCCGGTCTAGCTCGCTGCTTGTTCATGTTGTGTTTTTTCCCCAAAGTTGAAGCAATATTCTGGGGACTCTGCAAAGTTGTCTAATACTGAGTATTCCTGCAAATGGCCTATCAACCAGTGAATGATCACAGGTTTATATTAAAGAAACTGGAAAAAGATGGCAGGGGAGGGCCTGAGAGCTGCTGGGTTTGGTTTCAGTAGATTAGACATATGACATGCTGTAGACAAGGATCCTATTGTAAAAAATGGAAAAAAAAAAATTTGTATAAAGACATATTTTTGTACTACATCAAAACTCTTCCTGCATGTCAGCAATAAAATTTCATAATGTAGAACTGGCGTCACGTGGCCCAGCGTTGTGTGTGTCTGTCCGTCCAGGGAGGAGGGGGGTGACAGCTTGACCCTACGCTGAGTAGCCTGAGCGGGGAAGAGTGATGACTGCTCAGCCTCCCAAGGAGCGGGGGAAGTGAGCAGGACTAGCCCACCTGAGAGTCCCTAACCCCTCCCTCCTCTTCCTGCTGGGGCTAGTGGGGTCTCTTGTTCCTGCTTTGGGCTTCTGCCTGAGGGACATCCCCGAGCGAGCGTTGGGCTTGCAGTGTGTGGGGTGGTGCACTAGAGGGCACTCAAAGCCTGGTGTTACTCACATCTGGACTGAGTTCACCCAGCTAGGGGGAGGGCGAATCCCCTGGGGGGGTGAGTCTGGGCCAGGTGCAGGCAGCTGGGCCAGGTGCAGGCAGCCAGGCCTGGAGTGTCCTTGGGCAGACACAGCTCCTGCCAACACTGGCCAGTCAGCAGTCATGTCTGAAGTCTCGCTCCTAGTGTGCTGCTCTGCTGGGGAGCCCACACCCTTGCTTGGCCTGGGCCTAGCCCCCAGCGAGCTGGGAAAGCAGCAAGAAGTGTTAACCCCCAAAGCAGGCAAAGGGGATGGGGTGAAGAGAAACATGTGGACAGAGGAGGGAAGCATTGCAGGCCTATGCAGGGGAGTTGGACAGATGCTTTCCATTCCCGGGCACTGCCCCCTTCACTAGAGGTTCAGCAGGAGGGATCTGCCAGCCCTCCCAGGCAGCAGCACATGGGGCCTGCTGACGCCCTGCTGCTGGGGAGATCTCAGGACAGGTGGCGCTTCTGTCCGAGGCCCCACTCCCAAGGGGACGATTCAGCCCAGAGTGGCTGCCATGTGAGGAGCCCGTGGGGCCAGCTCGCAAGGGCCATGTGAGTGTGACCCAGCCTGGAGGGCTACCCTGCCTCTTTCCTGTTGCTGCAGAGGGTGATTCCTGGGTGCTGTGGTGGGTTAGACATTTCCTAATGCACAGCTCTTGCTAGCCTGACTGGCTCCCTGCTTTGGGGACTGCTTTGCCAGGGGTCATGGTGCTGCAGCACTGCTTGTTGCAGGTGTTCCCTGTTCAGAGCTACATCCCTCCTTTGGGGGTAGCATTACCTGGGGTGGAGGCCATGGGGCTCGCCCTATGCATTGGCCTCCGGGGGACACTGGGGGTTACATGCTGGCTGGAACCACCCTCTGCAGCAAGGGAAGGGATGTGTCATCACTGACTGCTGGGTCAATCCTTGCACCCCAACCCCATCTGGTCTGGGCTTCCCCTCCCCTTGTTAGAGAAAACCACCAGAGCACTGGGCCCATATGGCCATCTGCTTTTCCATGCAGTAGCAGAGGGAGGCTGGGAAAGGAGTCTCCTCAACCCGACAGCAAACGGGGTCTGGGAACACATAGGCCCCAGGGCTGGTGGCTGGCTGTGTCCCAGGGAGTTTAAGGCTGCTCTTCCAGCCAGTTCAAGGACTTTTCAGGCTGCCTGTTACCTGCCCTGCTGTGGAAATGTCTGGCTGGCTGGTTCAGTACAAGTGTGAGAGCAGGGGCTGAGCGCTAGAAGGCGGCTGTGGGCTGAGTTCAGGGCTGGGCCAGGCTGTTCACGTGCATTTAATAAACACCAAAAATCCCCAGCATGGAGAACTCCAAGCTGAACATTGCAGGAGGCCCTGACTATGGAACAAACAGAGCAACGTGACCCCGAGTCTGTCCCTGCTCCTCCCCAGTGCTCCCCTCAGAGCCCACTCTAGTACCCTTCACCCCAAATCTTAGCCCCTTCATCCACCTCAGACTGGGTCTCTGGGTCTTGGAGGGGACCATGGTGCTGGTTTCAGGGGGTCTGCCCCACCCACCTGCCCTGAAGGGAGCTGTCCCAGCTGGCAACTCCCAGTGCCTGGTGCATGATGCGATGGAAGAAGGCCTGGGGATGCCACAGGGGCTAAGGGCCCCATGTTCCCCTGGAAGCAAGCTCCCCTGGCCCTCTGCCCCTCCACACACACTCCTGCAGTTATGGGGGTCATGCCATGTGGTGCTGGCATGGGGGGGGTGCACACAGCCCTGCCCTCACAGCGGTGGTGGCATACAAAGACCCCATTGCTGGATGGCTAGCAGAGCCAGACCCCCCCGCCCTAAGCTGGACACCGGGCCAGGCCCCCTTGGTGCCTAGATTTCAAGCCGCTCCCAGGAGCTGCCTCCTACTTATTCTGTGTTATGGTCCTGCGTAGAGACCTGTGTCATAAATAGATAGGTAAGGTAAGGGTTAAGTTTCTTTTACCTGGAAAGGGTAACCAAACACCTGACCAGAGGACCAATCAGAGAACTGGATTGTTTTAAAAGTCAGGGGCGGGAATTTGGATACTCCGGGTCTTTTTTGTTTTCTCGGCTGTGAGTAAACAAGTTTTCCTCCTAACTCCTCCTTATTTCACATATTAACCAAAGTCTGTGAGTACAAAGGAACCCCAAAGCAAGTCGGCTATGAGGAGCTTTGGGTTGTACGAATAGATGTGGATGGCTGTGTCTTTGTGTTTCTCGGCTGTGAGTTAACAAGCTTCCTCCTAACTGCATCTTATCTCCAAGTGTCTCCTACACATCTGTGAGTACCAAGGAACCCACAGCAATTCGGCTGAGGAGCTTGGGTTGATTTACATGTATGTGGATTGGTTGGACTGATTTAATCGGCCTACTTTTAAATCAGACTGTTTCTTCATATTTCTAATAAGCAAGAGCCTGTATTGAGTTCTTAATGCAAGATTATTGTTTTATATTTTCTTTCTTTTTTATATAAACTTTTTCTTTAAAACGTGTGGAAGTTTCTTTTCCTAGGAGGGCAAAGGAAGGGAACAGCCAGGCTGTGGGCTATTTTCCTATTGCTCAGGGAAAGAGCAGGCTACGGGGAAAGAGAAAAAGGATCACCTCTGTATCAGGTATCTGTCTCCCTCACGGGAAGGCAGGCACGGGAAAGGCAAAGCCAAGCTGTTGGTATTTTGCATCTCAATTGTCCTGAGGGCAGAGAACGCTTATCTCTTGGGAAGCAGAGAAACCAGTTTCTTGGCAAGCCTGGGAAGGAGGGGAGGGGGGATTTCTCCCCTGCTTTAGCATCCAAGGCATTTGAAATCTGGGTATCCCCCCAAGGGAGGGTTGGGGACACCAGAGAGAGGAAAGGGGGATCAGGCCCCATTAATTCCTGATCTGGTGGCAGCGGAATATCCAAGCTGGTAGTGAGCTTGGGGGGAGTTCAGGTAAGCCCCCAGATTTTGGACGCAAAAGTCCAGGTTTGGGACAGGACCAGATTGTGGACGCTAAAGTCCAGGTCTGGGACTGGGAGGCTAAATTACCACAACCTGTCACGGAGTTCCTGGGTGATGCTCTGGAACTGCTCCTCCTGCAAAGCCAGCCAGGACTTTGGGGAGCTTCCTCTCCCTTGGAGCATTCAGCATATGCCCCTCCATGTGCTTCCCACAGCGACCCCGCCCTGGCGGGGGCCCGTACAAACCAGAGGGTCCTGCACCCCCACTTTGCAGTCAGACGTGACTCTCAGCCAGCCAGTAAAACAGAGGTTTATTTAGATGACAGGAACACAGTCCAAAACAAGTCTTGCCAGTACGGACAACAGGAGCCCCTGTAGTTAGGTCCATCTGGGGGCCCCAGGGAGGCCACAGCTCCTTTGGGAAGCCCAAGCCCCATCGGGGAGCCCCTCTCCATTTCCCAGCCAGCTCCAGCTGAAACTCCCCCAGCCTTTGAGTCCTTTGTTCAGCGTCCTGAGGTGTCCACTGGCCTCCAAACCCTCTCCTGGGTTCTCAGGTTACATGCTCAGGTATCCTCCCTTCCCCAAGGCAGGCCTGGGCCCTCCCAACTCCCCTGCAACCTTCCCAGGTCAATACTCCCCACTCAGCATTCACATAATGCAGCCAGAACATTCCCGCTTCGTCACAAGGCCTCAGCTGAGAGCAAGGCCCTGGCCTGCTGGGTGCTGCACAGACTAGGCAAAGGGGGCAGAATCAGCCTCACCCCTCCAAGATCTTGACTCTAGCAGAGAGATGGGGTGGGGACGCTGTGCTAGACCCCTGCCCCCATGTGCTCTGATGCCACTCCCCTCTCTGAGGGCCGTGGGTATACACAGGACTCCCTGGGTGGCCAGATGCAGGCTTGTCTGCATTGGTGTCCTGCTCCCCTGAGGTCTGGCCATGCTGTTCCTTGCTGGGCATCTCTGCATGCCAGTGAGTGGAGGGGCTGGCGCTCTCAGAGATGCTAGCAGAGCCGTTGGTGCTGACTCCCCCCGAACATGATGAGCCGATTCTCTGTACAGAACTAAGGGGCTGGAGCCCAGAGGTTCCCCAGCAGATCCAGGTGGGCAGCAGGAGGGACAGAGACTGTTTTAAAGGGTGTCTGATTCTCTGAGCAAGGGGCCAGCCCATGGCCACATGGCAGGAGGACGAGCTGAAGGAGGGAGACACAGGAAGGGCTGCCCTGCGTATGGACGCTGACCAGCCCTGGGACTCGTAGGAGGGGTGAGCTCAACTTCAGGAGGGGGCGTTCAGCCCTCATTTGCCCAAGCTCTGTGCCTTGCTGTGCCATCGAAGAGTAAAGTGTCTGGCTAGGAGATTCCTTTGCTGCACCCGTTCTCCAGTTAACCCTTTCAGGGGAGCAAGAACATGCTGCGTGACCCCGGGCAGGTGGCCTGGAGGGGGAAAGGAGGATGTGTCTAAGTGGCTGAGGCCCCGGCTCCAGGGTCCGGATGGTCAAACTTCCCACGCTCCCCCCGCACTCGCCTGCCCCACCTCCCGCACATCCTGGAAGGCAACGGATGCTGCAGCCTTCCTTGTCCAGGGTTAGAGGCTGGAGCTGAGCCGAGGCCCCGGAGCCGAGCTGTGGCCAGTCTGCATAGAAGGGCGGAGGCCAGTGCCCCCCATGCCTTGGCTCAGGCGCAGTGACAGTGGACTAGTGCAGCCGCTGTCCCAGCCAGCTGTGCCAGGCCAGCTCCTGCCTCGCTCGCCCTCTCCCAGCCCCGCAGACAAGTGCCCTGGGGAGAGGCGGGTGCCGGCTGTGCTCCCCCGCAGGAGCGGTGCCAGGCTGGTGGCCCTGGCACTGTTGCTGATAGAAGCCAGGGCAAAGCTCATGCGAGGAGCAGGGCAGGTGGGCCGAGCTGTGGAGCAGCCGGCTCTGCTTTTGCCTCCTGGGGAAGGGCTGGGTCTGGGCCTCGAGCTCCTAAGCCGGGGAGGATGGGGCCACAAGCAGCCACTCGCTGCTTGGGAGAGGGGGCCGGCAGGGCTGCTTCCCTCAGACAGAGTCCCATGGGCTGGGGCCTTTGGGGGATGGGGGTTGAGGCCCACACCGCCCCCTCTCCCAGCACTGGGCACAGCCAGAGCCCTGCTGGTCCATGCAGAGTGGCACGTGGAGGGTCCAGCTCCCTCTGCCAGGGCCGGCTGCACCGAGCCCGGGGCTCACAGGCTGGTGGGTTGACTCTATGCAAACCCCTCCCCGCTCACAGGGTGTGATGGGGTAAGTCCAGGCGGAGAAGTAAGGGGAGGACGGTAAGTGTCCCCGCCCACCGAACCAGCACACAGCGCTCAGGGCTGAGTGCGAGGTTCGCTCCCTGCTCCAAATGCTCCCTGATGCCAGGGTCTCTGCTAGCGTGGTGAGGGGATGGGGGATTGCAACACCAGGGATCTGGGTTTGAGTCTCAGCAGCCCTTGTGACTCAGGCCCAGTCACATATGACCAGGGTGCCTTGCTCCCAGCACGGCCCTGGGGTGCTGGGCCCTGGGGCATCTGGCCTGGGCTGTGGATAACCTGGGGTTCCCCCTGCAGCAGTCAGCAGGAAAGATGGGGGGTGGAGGGCTGGGGGGTTAAGTATCAGAGCTGGTGGGGACACTGTCTGGGCTCTGGGGGGTGTGGGGGATGGCAGGTCGTTGGAGTCAGGGGCTGGGGCAGGCCTGTCTCCTGCACAGGGCGATGCACAAAGTGCTGCCTTTGCAAAGTGTTTTCCTCAGGGCCCTGCCCCCAGCTCCCACCACCCCCAGGGAGCCAGGTTTAACTCGCTACCCCCTCCCCCATCCCAGCTTGCAGGAGGGGGCTGCCACGGGCTGCTCTGGGGAGCACTGACCGCCAGGCTCCTCCAAACTATTTCCTGTTGCTGCAGCGTTAATGCTAAACAGACCTTTCTCTCCCACTTCTCAGGCAAAGTGCAGCCAGCTCCTGCTGCTGCCGCGCTGCCCCAGATCCCGCATCAGCCAGGCAGTCCCGTGCCCCCCAGCACCCCTCAGCCCGGTGAGTACCAGCCCCACCAACAGCCGCCTGCTCGGTCTCCCTTTTGGTCGCTCCTACTCTGGTCTCAGTCCTTTGCAAAGGAAGCTGCAGGGGCTAGAAAAGGCATTTGGGAGGGAGCCTTCGTGTCCCAGTGCAGGGGGGGAGGCATGGCCCCCAATGGGTCAGAGCTGGGGCCAGGTGACGCACCAGCTCAGGACATGGCCCCCTCTATCCTGGCGACTGCTGACATGATGGGAGCGGATGCCCCCGGCCACTCACTTACAGCATCACAGGCCCCCATCTTCTGTCTGCGTCCATCTGCACACGCGCTCCCTCCCTGGGCAGAGGCAGGGCAGCGGGAAGGCCTGGGCATGCCCTGACCCATCCCATGCTCCATGCTCTGGGCCATGATATGGGGCTCTTTCATTTGGGGGTACTCCTGTGCGCTGCCCACATCCTGCCTGGCCAGCTGGATTCCCCAGCCTGGCACTCCCTCCTATGGCCCCCAGCCCCCAGCGCAATGGGGTGCAAGAAACAGGCCCTTCCTTGGGCCATGACAAGGAGAAGAGCCAGGAACCAGAATTCCCCAAAGACTTTGGTGCCCAGGCAGCCCGGGTGCCCCGAATGCTGCCTGCTTCGCTTTTTGCCGCTTGGTATCAAAGGGCACAGGGGGGAGGCTGGTGCCCAGCTCTAGGGGGCAGGAGGGCAGGTCTTGCCTCTGCCCTGGCACTGCACCCAGCGTGGTTCTCCCTTACCATGGACATCTAGCCCCCTGTGCCCCGTATCAGCCTGGCTGAGCAGGTGCCCTGCCCAGCTTCCCCTGCCCTGCTGTCCTTCCTGCATTGCACACCCCAACTCAGTGTCAATCATTAACCAGGCGCTGCTCCTCCCTGGTGGGGCCCCTGCGGCAGGCCCATGCTGGACGAGCTGTTTGCCGGCAGGACTTGGCCTGGGCGCACAGGAGTGTGGGCTTTGGGGAGTCCTGCAGCAGGATTGGCTCCCAATCTAGGGAACCCCTTGCTGCTGCTGGGATTGAACTAGACTTCACGTCCCACCCCAGGGGCATTGAATGCATCAGGGACCCAGGTTGGGGTTTCCAAAAGCACCTTGGTCACCTTGGAGCACCCACTGCAAGGGCATGCAAAGGGCACGCCTCAGTCACCTCGGCTGCTGGAACCCCTCCAGAGACTCCAAGGGGCTTGCTGCCCCACTGAGCTCCTGTGGGGCCAGAGGCAGGTGTTCCCTGGGGGCTCTCAGAGCCCTGCCCCATGCCAGGGCTGTTGTGCGTTTGGAAGGGCCCAGCTGGCTGCAGGGAGCGCTAGGAATGGCCTGTCCAGGGACAATTCTGCTGATGTGTCACATATTTGCTGCTTTTTTTCCCTCATTCCTCCCTGTGTAGAGACGTTTCTGGGAAATCAGCTCACCCCTGCCAGGGCCTGAGTGCAGGGAGAGTCGTGGGAGCTCTGGGGGCGCCTCCTACCCACGCTCCTTCCAATCCACCCCGACTCTTTCCCCCACGCATCAGACCGCACCAGTTCTCGGTGCAAAACCTCGTCCTGGCCGCAGACTGGCCTGAGGCTTCAGAGGATGGCAAGGGTTACATGCTACTCTGGGCCATGGTTGGGTGGGAGGCATGTTGAGGAGACTGGGCCGTGCCTGGGGCCCCGTGTTGGGTGCGTTTGGGATGTGTTCGAGCCACGTTCCGAGGGAGCCTGAGACGGAAATTGAGCAAATACCTCAGCCTGGCCTGAGCATTTCTTTGAGGTTTTTAGCCTCGTTGACCGCCGCAGTAGAAGTGAATTGGGCAGTGCTGGGCCCCAGGGGTCCCCTGTGCTCCCCAACACAGTGCCAGGGGATTAGTTCATCCCTGCTGTGACTTCCCCACCTCTGAAAGGCCCTGGGGATCTATGGGGCAGTCTGAGGAGCAGAGGACAGAGGGTTCATAGGGGCCCAGCGCCTCCTTTTCCCATTGCCTTTAAATCTCCCTCCTGTGGAGCTTGCTGCCAAAGGGGAGGGGAGGGGACGGCCAGGGGATGGGCAGGCTTGCCCTCCCCCTCACTCTCCGACAGCAACTTTTCCTGTGAGCGCTGCAGCCTGGAGTCTAACAATTATTGCCTGTGCTCACATCTGGAAGGAAGTGAGCGGCTCTTTCCACTGGGCCGCCTGCACCAGGGGGGACTGGCAGCCAGCTCCTGTCCCGCCCCAGCTGCAGAGGGCTCGGGGAACTCCAGAACGGGGCTGCTCCAGAGCCTGCGCCTGCGGACGGACATGGGGGGAGCCGGGAGCCCCAGAGCCGCAAGGCCCCTGCTGTGAAGGTGGCAGCACAAGGGTAAGCTGGTGCCTGCGAGCCGCGCCCCTCCTTTCCCTGGCCTAATGCAGCAGGGGGTGAGGGGCCAGTGTGGGCTTTGGTTGGGGGGAGACTCTCACGGTCCCAGGCACTTCAGCATTAACCCTTGCCCGCTCCTTCAGTGAAGTGACACTGGTCAGCTTTTGCCAGGGCTGGGCAGCCGGGCTCTGTCAGCCGGAGGCCCGTGCCCTCGGCCGCCCTCTGTGTCTGGCTCTCTGGCTGCAGGCGGTGGCGGCAAGGCTAGTCGCTCCGCGGGGTGCTGTGCACGACACCCATCAGGCTGCATGCTGCTCTTGCTGCCCCAGTACCCCCCAGGGATCTGGCCTCTGGCTGAGTGACCCCCGTGGCTGGGTTCACTCACAATATGGAGCACCTGGATCACCCTTCCCCCTCCTCCCTCCTCCAGGGGCCCTAGAACTGGGCAGCACATGGCGCCATGCTCCTGGAGCCTGCACAAACTGGGCGTCTCCCTCAAATCCGCCAGACGTGTCCCCCCGGGGTTCTCATGTGCAGCCAGGGGCCAGGCCCAGCGCCACTCTCCGCAGGCGGCTCTGTGGATTCCAGCCTGGGGCTTGGCCCCCAGGTTCTGCCAGCGCCCCCAGCCAGGAGCCACCGAGTGCTGCCAGGAGCTGCCTCCTGCCCTGCGGGTGGGATCTCACTGCAGCCCCCAGGCAGGTGGGACCCTCCCGCCACACAGCTAGTCCTGCTTATTCGCGCTGTCATCCCCATCTTGTGCCTCCCCCGCTCCGGGAGCGATGGGGTGGGGTGGGAAGTGGGGCCACGGCTGATCCAGCCCCACAGCAGCCAAGAGGCGCCCCCCAGCCCAGCTGCCCCAGCAGCAGGGAGATCCCGAGGTATCTGAATTCCCCCCACGGTAGAAGGGAAGGGAGCGAGGGGCAGGGAGCAGAGCCACCAGGGCTGAAGCCAGGCCAATACCAATACCTTAAAGCAGGGGTTCCGCAGGTACACGTCTGGTGCAGCAGCTGCTGTGGCCCTGGCAGCCTCTTGTACCGTCCATGCACCCGTCCTGTCCTGCCATGCTGCCCGTCTGCCCCATCCCCGCCTGCACTGGCAGAGTCACTGCCTAGTGTGGGACACCGAGCCTCAGGTGTAATCCTTGCTCCCGGGCGCAGGAAGGGCCCCTGCAAACCAGTACCATTACTCCACCCCACAAAGCCACCGCTGGCCTGTCCGGGGAGGAAGCCAAAGTTGCCAAGTCTCGTGAGACAAATGTGCCTTTCAAAAACAAGCCCAGGCCGCCCCAAAACAAGCAGCTAGGGAAGAGGTGAATAGAGTCTGTCCCCCCACCCTCCCCAGGCCAGCTGGCTGGCCACCCCGAGACTCCTGGTTCTACTTCCTCCCTCCCTCTGCCTCTTCTCCTTTGCCCCTGCCGCCCAGGTTCCTAACCCCCGGCGCTCCTCTATCTGCTCCCCCCTGCCCCCAGAGTGCTAAGTAAACACATGGCCTGCCGATAAAGCGCTATGGTTTTAATTTAAAAGATGGGGAGGGAGTAAACTGGTCCCTTCCAGTTGTACTTAGAAACCTGCCAAAGGCACTAATCAAAGTTTCCCACAGATTTGATTCCTTTGAAACAAATGGTTATTAAAGCACTAAACTTCCCATGGTCCAGGGAATGGGAGCTCTGAGCCTTCCTCCTTCCGCGGGCAGCCCGCCCCTCACAGCTGCTAAGGCACAGGATTGTCAGAACAGCATCAACCACATGCCCGGCTCTTAGGAAGGGCAATAAGACCCGGTCCCTGCCCCCAAAGAGTTGAAGGTAGGCAGGCACCAGACCAGGGCAGGGAGATGGACAGAAGGCAATAGAAAGCCACACACCTGAACTGCAAAGTAAGGGGCAGTGTCTGGTTAGTTCTCTCATTTGTCTGAAGCGTGTGTTGGGCAGGCGGTCAGAGGGCTGGCGGGACGATCAGGTTGAAGGAAGACATGCATATTAAAGGCAGGCCTGGAGGAGAGAGCAGATTCATGGCAGCTTGGTGCTGAGAGGGGGATTGTCCAAAGTGCACGGAGTAAGTGTCAGTTCTCCCACTCCGGGCTCTGGGTTCCCTCAGGCCCAGGGCTGGGGGAGCAGGGGGCTGTGGGTAGAGATTGGAGCAGAATGGTGGGGGAGAATCCAAGGCTGTGACAGCTCGGGGGGCTGGAGATCAGAACTGAGGGGCCATCCGCAGAGCTGGGGGGCCTCGGAGGGGGGTCGCGCTGGCAGAGGGGCATGGGCTGGCTCCCTCCCTGCCGGCTCTGTGCCTGGCTCCAGCCCATGTTCCTAGCCCTTTAATTGCTCAAGTGCTAAATTCATCCAAACATTCAGGGGAAAGAATAGAGGCGTTTCTGTGCTCGGCTGCGGCTGGTTTCTGCATCTGCAGCTCCAGAGCCCCCAGCCAAGAGCGTGTGGTCAGGAGACCGGCGTCTGCAGATTTACTGCCATTCCACACATTGTTGGGATCATCCTATTTACTCAGCGCAAGCCAGAAACGGTCTGGGGCAGATCTGGGCAGGGGAACAGCGGTGGCGGAGCTGAGCTGTGAGAACTGCAGCCTGCTGGAGTATCCCGGGGACAGCCGCAGGGGGCCTGGCAGAGCCACACTAGGGACAGTGGCTTCTTAACATCTGTCCGGCTGCCAGCCCGCCCAGGCCAGGGATGCAGGCAGCAGACTGGCCATGTGGTGTTATTTCATGCTGGGGGGTGGGCATTGGAAAACGCAGCCCGATGCTGTGCTCATGTCGGCTCTTTGAAGCTAAGCAGGCCTGCAGCTGGCTGGGGAGGCCCAGAAGGAACACCTGGGCTGCTGGGATTCACTAGTTAGATGGGTCATAGCACAGGGAGACAGTTGTGCTCTCACCCCTGAGATGGCTGCACGTTGCTGGCAGGCATGGCGGTCTCTGCCGAGCTCTGTAACTTGCTCTGGGAGCCCTCGGGACGCCTGGTGCTGGAGGAGTCCCAGCGTGGGGCATCGCCAGCGCTGCCTTCCTGCCGCAGGAGTGACCCTCTCTGTTGCCCTGGGGGGTGCTGGGAAGGGAAGACTGGGTTGTTTGGCTCTGCTCTCCCTCTGCTCAGCTCTCAGCACAAGCTCCTCCAGCTGGGCGAGGGCAGGTCAGCCCCTGCGGACGGCCCATCACTCCCTGGCATCGCCACTGAGAGGCCAGCAAGGGCTGCAGTCAGGGCCAGCTGCCTGATTTCCACTGCTCTTCTCCCCCCGTCTGCTAGTGCCAGGCTGAGGGCTGGTGGCTGCGGTGAGATAGCCCACCAGATGAGGAGGGCAGGGGAATGACGGCTCCTGCAGGAGTGGGACCTCCTGAGCCAGGCTCCTCTGAGGTGTGACACACATCGTTAAGGGAGGACAGCAGTGCTCCCCCACAGCCGGCAACCAGCCCAGCCCTGTGCCCCCAGCCGGTGCCCTGGCCACTGCCTGGTGTCTAGGGCCGGGTGGCAAACAAGGGAGGAGCCTGGGTTCACTCCCGTACCTGATAGCAGCAGCAGGGTGGGATCCCACAGGGGTATGGGACCCCCGTGCTCCCAACCCACTTCCTGCCCTGGGCGCTAATGGCACCATGAGGTGCAGGAAGGGATGTTGGCAGGGCTCTGGCTTGGGACTGAGAGAGGCCACAGCTCAGCGAGAGAGGGGTCCCTGTGCACCAGCCTGGCGGAACATGCCTGCTGCCTGCACACAGAGCGTGCACTCCCCAGCCTTGTCAGCAGAGAGGTGGCTGCACCGGACTCTGCAAAGCACGACCAGGGCCCTGCCCCACAGAGGCGACAGCAGGACATGGAGCCCCTGGAGCCCAGCAGTGCCCTAGGCACCCAAGGACCTGGATTCTTGGGGGCAGCTGGGAGCCGGGTAGGGCAACCTTGCACCACTGCAGGCTGGGCAGTAGCAGAGCGTGGCTCCACCGTACCCCTCTGGCCCCTGCTGATGATGGGGGCAGTGGGACCAGGCCCCGCCCCTCAGCTGTAGCCTGCAGGCGGAGCTGGCTCACCCAGTGAGACTGGGGGCCTAGTCAAGGGTTAGCTTTGTGCAGCTGGGGAGCGATGGGTCACTCCTGCCCCAGGAGCTGCCCTGCCCGGCACACGGCCCTGGCACTGAGCAGGCGATGCCTGACGTGGGCTAGGATGTCCTGGCACCCTGTAGAGGAGCCGAGGCTGCCCTGGGCTAGGGCCTCCCTGCTCTTGGCCAGAGGTGCCCCCGGCTCCTCCACGCCCAGCTCCGTCTCCTGGTAGCAGGCTCAGAGCTCCATGTGCAAACAATTCGTGCCATGAGCGGGACCTGGGTTGTCATGACAACGGCATGTCCTCTCTGTATCTTGAGGGGGTGGGAAATCGTCCCCAGACACCAGCACGGCCGAGTGGGGCGAGTGCTCACTCCCTGCAGCTCAGTCAAGAGCCGGGTGCAGTGAGCCAGGGAAGGGTTGGGCACAGCAGCATCGGGTCATGCACCGGACAGGCCACGACGGGCTGGACCCTAGTTGGGCGCAGGGGTGTGTGCAGCACATCTGCCAGAAGAGAAGTGGAGCTGGATGGTCTAGTGTTGGGGGGGGGCGGTGGCTGGGCCTCCTGGGTCCTACCCGCAGCTCTGGGAGGGGAGTGGGGTCTAGTGGTTAGAGTAGGGTGGTGGTGGCTGGGAGTCAGAACTCCTGGGGCCTATCCACAGTTCTGGGAGGGGAGTGGGGCTGAGTGGTTAGGGGGCGGGGGCTGGGAACCAGGGTGCCTGGGTTCTTTTCCCGGTTCTGAAGGTGAAGTGGTGTCGAGCAGTGAGCGCAGATGGAGCTGGGAGCCAGGCTTACTCCGTTCTGGTTCTGCCATTGACTTTGGTTATATCACCGCTGTGCTCTGTGCCTCATTGTCCCCTGTGTGACCTGGGAGCGTGCACTCTCCAGCCTAGGGCAAAGGGGCTATTTGCAGGCTCCTTATGCGGGCATGGAGCTGATCCCTTCTTAGGTGAGCATGTCACAGAGCGTTTTCCTTGCATAGCCATCCCCCAGAGGGGCTTCCCAGGCTGGGTGCTGTCCTTTCACATCCTGGGGCTGAGCTCAACTCCTGCCTGGCGCACTCCCAGGTGGGGGGATTGCTGGGGGGGGGGGTCTATAGGGTTTCCCCTGGGGAAGAGGTTTACCGAGCGGTTCCTCGACTGGGAACCTGGGCCCTGACCAGTAGCTGCAGCTGGCCTCTGGACCCCATAGGGAAGCCTCCAATGGCTGGCAAAGGCAGCTGCTGGGCGTTCCCCTCCCTCTGCAGTCAGAGGCCCTGCAGCCTCTGGGTCCAGTGTCTGCTCTGGATCTCCAGTCCCGCCCGCTCGCTCCCCCTCCAGCTGCAATGGATTTGGCTTTGGCGCCTGCCTCTTCCTGACACCACCTGCCCTTTGGGTCCTTTGTTCCGGGAGCTGCGCCTTGCGTCCCAAGGGGCAGAGGCGGGAATGGCACACCGGTGCCCTCAGGGTCACGCATGGAGCCAGATGCTTCTGCTCCAAACCTGCACCCGGGATGGTGGGGGCAGGGCGCNGCCACGAGCTCTGCAGAATCCCCGGGTGTAGGTCTCCAGCCTGTGCTATGTAGGAAGTCAGCCTGGGTAATCACTGCTCCCCTCTGGACCTGTGTCCCCTCTAAATCAAGAAACGATCCCTGTGAAGCTGTCCTGGGTCTCGCACAGGCTGCCCCTCATCCCCCGCCCCTTGTCCTCACCAGTGCAGGGACCCCTCGAGGTATTGTTGCTGCTCTGGGGTTGTCGGGGAGGCCCGTCCGAGCAGCTGCCAGTGGGGCCTGAGAGGAAAAGTCTGACTTGTATCAGCTTCTAGTTAGTGTCTCTGGAGTGGGTTTACTGGACTTGGAGCTCTGCCTGGCTGAGGGGGCTGCTGAGGGGAAGTTAGTGCTGCATCCCTCCACACACACACACTGTGCCTGGCAGGAGTCTCTGCTGGAGGAGAACCCAGAGAAAGCCTTCTACGGCTCCGATGAGGAGGACTCCAAGGATGACAAGCCAGATGCAGCCTCTCTGGTGAAGCGCAAGCCCTATGTGATGGACCCTGACCATCGGCTGCTGCTGCGCAACACGAAGCCCCTGCTGCAGAGCCGCAATGCTGCGGTGAGTTACGTGAACCCGCGCCTTGCCCTGCACCCCCACCCCCATTCCTGTGTGCGCCAAGGAGCCATGTGGGTACCTGATGCCTCTAGCTATTGGGGCCTTTGGGTGCCTGCAGTGGTGGGTTGGCTAAGTCGCCCTGGTAGTCTTTGGGGTGCTGCTTGAGCCCCCATGCTGTGCAGAATCCCGCCCACTCCCACCTGCCTCTTCACAAAGGACACCAACCAGCCCTGCATCTGCAGGCCCTGGGAAACTGGGACAGCCAATGGCCTGAGCACAAAGCAGGGAGCTGCCGGGATCCATTTCCTGGCGCTATGATCGAGCTAGTCATGTTCCCCTTCCGTGCCTTGGTTTTCCCATTGTTGGACCAGGGTTCAGGGAGGACCCTGGGCAGCTGTGAAGTGCTGTGTGAGTGTTATTTAGTGGCCCTGTTGGCGTGTGTTCCAGGACAGCACTGGTTACATGCCTCTGTGGGGCAGTGGCCCCCTGGCACGATCTATGGGGAGAGGCCTGTACCCAGAGCCCTGGGCAGTGTTGTGGGGAAAGGAGTCCCTGTGGGCGTCTGCTCACGCCTGGTGGGCTGGCTGGTTCTGGTGCTGATTAGTCTGACAGCTCCTGTGAGCGAACCCTGGGGGCCAGCTCAACCCCAGCAGTGCGCTCCCTTCGCTTGTTCCCTGGGGCTGGGGGTTGCGGGGCTGCAGGCTCCACTTGAAACCCAAGAGAGAAATGCAAGCCCCCACCCCCCCCAACCAAAGCAACTGGCTGCAGGGGGCAGTGGGCTGGGGTCAGGGAGCCAGCGCCCAGCTAACAGGTGGGCAGCAGCTGTGTGGCAGCTCTCAGCCCCAGGCTGGGACATGACCCGAACTCCGGCGGTGGAGGTGGTGTGTGTGGAATCATGTTAAAAACCCAGATCCCCCCTGCAGCTGTTCGCTGGGCTATAAATGCAGCAGTGAGCTGGTTCCTGGCGTGGCCTGGCACGTACACGCCAATAGCTCTGGCTTGGCAGGGGCACGACTGGCGAGAGGCGCCTCTGGGCTGGGCAGGCCACCTGCCAGAGCGATCACAGGACCTCCTGAGGGCACTGGGCTGCTGGCATTACAGTGCTTGGCCCTCGCAGATGGGGAGCGATTAAGCCAGTGCCATTGGCCAGCCTCACCAGGCCCAGACCTTGGGCAGATCTGCCCCCAGAGACAGCCGTGGCCCTCCCCAGCCAGCGCAGGGAGGGCTGAGAGGCTGGAGCAGGGGCAAGGGGGTCAGGGGGCGGTGATGTCTGGACAGCCCCATTTCAAGCCCCCCATCTCCTAGGTGCCGCGAGTACGTCGCCCTTCGGCCTGGTGAGAGCCCCAGTGGTGCCACCATGGAGACACGCAAGCGTGAGATGGAGTTACTGAGCAACAGCATGGCCGCCTATGCCCACATCCGAGGTGGGTGTCTTGGGAGGGGGAGTGCTGAGCACTTGGGCACTGGCTGCTCCTGGGGCAGATGGGCAGGGGGAGCAGGGCAGGTGTTTAGCCGCCCTCCAGTTTGGGAACTAAGGGCTTGGCAGACACCAGCCTCCCAGGGTGAGCCCACTGGCTGGCTGCCCTCAGGCTGTGCATGGGTGCCCAGGCGTGTGGTACCCAGCACGACAGGTCCCTTCACTCAAGCCCCTCCCCTTTGTTTCTGTGCCAGACAATCCTGAGAGCTTTGGCCTCTATTTTGTCCTGGGCGTCTGCTTCGGCCTGGTGTTAACCCTCTGCTTGCTGGTGATCCGCATCTCCTGCCAGCCGCGCACCCGCAGCCTCCCTGCCAAGCCCAGGAGGAGCTTGCGGGACGTCAGCGAGGAAGACGAGGAGGAGGAGGAGGAGGAGGAGGACACGGCTGACAACGTGGCGGCGGAGTCCCCGCTGCCCATCACCGAGATCCCCCTGGAGAACCACAGCCCGACAGATGGCACCTTGACTGTCAACGTCTTTGCCTCGGCGGAGGAGCTAGAGCGGGCGCAGCGGCTGGAGGAACGGGAGCGCATCATCCGGGAGATCTGGCGCAATGGCCAGCCGGACATCCTGGGCACGGGCACCGTGGGCAGAGTGCACTACTACTGAGTGCAGGCATGGGGCCTGGCTGCCCAGCTCCCTGAGCTGGACTGTGATGGCAGCCCCCCAGCCACGTGGGGCTCTGGTAGGAGGGCCCCCTGCACGCGCTGCTCTTAGGCACTCCCAGAAAGGGTGCCCATGAGTCTGGAGATGTTCCCCAGCCCTTTGCACAGCCCTGGGCACTGTGTCTGTGTGCGAGCTGGGCGGGGCTTGGCCCCCTGAAATGCCCCGTTAGCTGGCACCAGCTGCACATGGTGTTTGTTACTGGCGGAGCGAATAGAGCCAAGTTCTGCCGAGCACCAAGCTCCCCGAGGAGCTGCTCTCGTTAACTGACTGCTAAGGGCCCCTCTCAGCGCTGATGATGGGGATCTCCCTGCTCTTCCTGCAGAAGCTCCCTGCCCCCACCAGATCAGGGACACCACGCAGGTCCTGCCAGGCTGTCTTCCCACCCTCAGCGAACCAAGTGCATAAGACGGCAGCAAGGAGAGAACTGAGTGCCCGGCCAGCCCAGCGCCTGGAAGGGTCCTGCTGGGGCATGGATGGACTGGGACGCATGGACGGACTCTCCCAGAACTGGCCACCATGGGTGGCTTTGTCCCTTCCTCTGAAACACTTGGTACTGGCTGGTGTTGGAGGGACAATGCCAGGCTAACAGGTCCCCCCCCAGCCAGGCCCCCATGTACTGCAAAGTGCTAGGTAAGGTAGAGCTTAAAGGCAAGGGGCAGCGCGATAGTTACTGGGCTGTTAGCAGTAGTTCCTGGGGTGCTCGTGTCACAGAGTGTGGGGGAGTCAGAGCCCTGCACCCCCAACGTCCTGTGATTCACCGTGACTCTCAGCCAGTCAGTAAAACAGAAGGTTTATTAGCTGACAGGAACAGAGCTTGTAGGTACAGAGAACAGGATCCCTCAGTCAGGTCCATCTTGGGGTGTGGGTAGCCTAGACCCAGGTTCAAAGCCTCCCCCATCTCCCCAACCAGCTCCAAACTGAAACTCCCTCCAGCAGTCTCACCCCCTCACCCAGCTCCTCCTCCAGCCTTCTGACAACCCCCTCCTGGGCTCAGGTTACAGAGGGCAGTCACCAGCCTTTACATGCTGGCCAGCAGGTATCATCGCTCAGTGAAGTCACCCCCTAATTTCCCATCCCCATCTAGTATTAATGCAGACAGTAAACTAGTAAAACTCCCATATTAATTCTCCCTGCTCCATCCCAGCTCAGTTCAGCTGCCTAGCCATGCCCACGGCTCAGGAGGCAGGCATGGGGCCAGGCTGCCCATTGGCTGTGCAGTGACTGGGTTTGCATTCCTGCATGAGCGGGTGGCACTGCAGGGGGCTTTGGGCAGCATGGTCCTGCATCGCCACATCCAAAGGGCTCTGTGCCCATGGGGGCACCCCCAGCCCTTGCAGGAGAAGGGAACCCTGCTGACCTCATGGCCATGTGGCTGTCCAACCACTGCCAACCCCTCCAGCAGGCAAGCCCCAGAACTCACCAATCCCTGGTAGCCCAGGGTCCCAGCCGCTCCTCTTGGCCACTGGCTCAGCTTGGGCTCCTGGCTGAGGGCGTGAAAGGAGCCAGGGTCTAGCAGCTGCAGGGAGGATGGTGATGAGCTGCTGCTGGTGCTATAGGAAGGGAGAGACATGGGCAGCGGTTTGGGCCCAGGACCGTGAATCTTACACTCTGGGCACCCTGTCTGTGCCAGGCCCTGGGAATGCAGCAGGCTGCTGGGCTTTCTTGGGGCCGTGACAGGGGGTTGGGACTGCTAGAGGCAGAGGAAGCTGCAGGGTGTCTCTGTCACAGGAAGAGCGTCCCATTCCGGAGCGTCTCTGAGACCAACTCCAGCTGGGACATCACAGCTATGCAAGGCCCCTGCCTCCCCACATCTGCCTGCAGAGAGAGAAAGAGAGAGACCCTCCTGCTTCCCCCCCCGCCCGGGGCAGCAGGGAGCCTCTCCATGGGCTGTGTCTCCCCTCCACCCAAGGGGCAAGGACTGGGGTGCAGTGTTGCTCTTGGACACTGGGGTGGCACCATGCAGTGCAGGGACATTTCTGCACCTGGAGCAGTTGGTATGATTCCCTCCGCCGCCCCCATAGCCACCCCCTGGGGAGCTCCGGAAAGGGAAGTCGGAGCAGTGCTGCCCCCACCCGCTCCAGGTTGGAGCCTGGCCCCAAACCAGCCCCTTGGCTACTCAGCAGTCACTGGTGCTTCCCCAGGCAGCACCGCCACAGCTCCCTGGTCTGACTGCAAGGCCCACACTGCCATTGCAGCCAGCTTGGTAGGTGCCTGGCCAGCCTCCCCCTGGAGCCTGGTCCCAGAGCGCAGGGCCCGTGGGGGGTTAGACCAAGCCTGACTTCTCACTTTGGGGTTTGCACAGGACGTTAATTGTGGCAACGTGGCCAGGGGATTTGGCCATCTCTTCCTGGGCCAGGGGCACTGGGGCTTGTGCCCAGGAGCATGGGGGAGCCCCACAGCAGCATACAGTGCCTGGCTTCGGCCAAAGGACAGTCTCACCACCGTGGGGCCCTTCTCGGGAGTGCCCCCAGGGCAGCATGGGTGGCACAACATAGGCAGAGCTCATGGCTAGCAGGTCAGAGCTGTCTGGCCCTGAAATGTGCTTTTATAAACAGCATGAACCCTTCCCTGAAGCTGCATGGTCTCTCATGGCATCCGGGGCTAGCCCCCCTTCCAGCCCCAGCTGTTCTCAGGGCAGTGCCCCATCCTGGCGCTCAGCTCTGCCTGCTGGGAGCAGCCTGGTCCCGCAAGCACACCAGCCGAGGGCAGGGAGCCCCATGCTCCAGAGACAGACTCCAGTCCCTCGAGGGCTGTGCCTGCCCCCGCCCAAGGATTCACCCAGCACAGAGTCAATGCAGGGCAGCACCCAGGGCCTGTGGGAGGGAGCCCTGGGGGAGTGGATGCAGCATGGTCGAGACCTGGCTGATGGCAAGGTGGAACCAGGCAGGGCCAGCCCTCAGCAGGGCCGAGGGGCTGGCCTATAACATTTTGTCATGTGAGGCAGGGAGCTCAAGTGATGCCCCCTTCCCCCCTTGCTTGGGCCAAAACGTTGAAAGGTCTCAATTCTGGGTCCCAGTGGTGCCCCCCACCCCTCCACACACACACCTGGGGCAGCTGCCTCAGTTCACCTCATGGTAAGGCCAGCCCTGGCAGGTCTCCATCCCTGGCCCTGCACCCTAGTTGCTGTGCAGTTGGGTCAACATCCCCTCCCCTCTCCACCTCAGTTTTCCTGGCTGGAGCCTGGGGGTGAGAACCCTTTTGAGCAACTGCCAGGGCAGTAGGTGCAAGGAGCAGTGAGGGTCCAGGCATTAGAGCCTGCACCCTTGGCAGGCAGATGCCACAGGGCACCTAGGAGCCCCAGCCCAGCAGCTGTGCCTGCTTCCAGCCCCCAGTCCCTTGGTCTTGAGCCCAAGCCTCCCCCTGCCTTGCAGGAGCTGCTGTCTGGAGAAACCTTCCCAGGCTCCTTCCCCTCCCCTGGCCCCAGCATTCCTGCTAAAATTAGCTGCTGTCCCTTTCCGGCAGCATCTGACTTGCCCCATCAGTCACTCGCTGCTTCCTGGATGTTGGCGGGGGAGGCAGGGAGGGAGAGTACTGCCGGTTCTGGGCTGGCTGCCAGGAGGGTAGCCCAGCGGCCTGCGGTTAGTGCAGCCAGCCACAAGCCAGGGGTATGGGGCAGCTCCCAGCTCGCTGAGGTTTGGGCTGCTTTCAGAGTCCATGGCAAGCTACCACCCCCCCCCCCAAATCCCCAGCCCCCGGAGCCAGGGGCTGCTAGTCGCTCTGCACCCCAGCCAGCTCTGCTGTTTGTTCAGGGCCTTGTGTAAACAAGGCCCAGGACACATGGGGATGCGTTTGCTGGAGCTGGCAAGGTGTGCCCCTGGCTAGCCTCCCTTAGCCCCTTGACCAGCATGAAGGACCCCCCTGTGCCTCTCACTTCCAGGAGCTGGCACTGAGCCCATGGCAGCCCAGAGCCACCTGCCTACGATGGTGCAGTGCCACATGGCACCAAGGGGCCGACCACTCAGCCTGCTGGCTCCCGGGCAGCAAAGGGCCCAACAGCCTGAGCTGTGCTGAGCCCGGTCCAGCCCAGGGCTGGCTCTGCCAGGCCGTGGCTGCACTAAACAGTCCTAGGGCTGCCCCTCCCGCCTTTGTGTGTGGGAGAAGAATGAGACCTTCCCACGCCTGAGGCCACAGCCCCACTCGGTCCCAGCCCAATGTACAAAAATAGCTCATTCCCACCAGGGCCGGGCCCCCTGCCGCCAGCTGTAACAGGACCCAGATGTTTTCCAGATGTGCCCTCCTAGCCCCAGGGTGAGCAGGCTGCCAAGAATGCAGAGGCTTGTGTCGACCTGCACCAAGCTGATAAACAAGGGCAGGGGGCTGGGTGCCAGGTGGGACCCTTCAGGACTGAGGCCTCTGGGGGGCAGGGGCACCATGCTGACAGCACGGAGGAGACGGGCTCTGCCTAGCCAGGATCCAGTAAGCAGCTTCCTAGGGAGGCTGCAGGGGGAAGAAGGATGGTAGAAGGGATGCCTGGAGCCTTTGTGGGGGGAGGGGACAGGAGCCCAGAGCCAGCCAGCTGCCCTCCCATGCCAGCCTGGGGCAGCTGTGCATGATGCCCTTTGGCTTGGCTGTGCCCCACCGGGGCTCATGTCAGGAGCCTTTGCCCTGCCCTGCTGCCCAGACAGGGACTGAGGGAATCACTCGCTTGCACAGGGACAGATTCTGATCTCCCTGCTGGCACTGGGAGTGGGTATGCGTCAGTCATCTCCACTTGTGCAGCGAGGGGCTTGCTATCTGTCCCTGGACCTCAATAGGCTGATTCCTTGATCCGAGCTGATGTAACTGCCCAGCCAGGAGGGGCTGGAGGGAGCTGGGAAAGCGCTAGGACACAGACTGCTATTTAACCAGGCAAAGAAAACTCAAACTGGCCTTGCCTTGGTTTCTCTCACCTCCCCCCTACCCCGGACTGAGAAATACACTGCATGGAGCTAACCTGGCCTGCTGATCAGAAGCGAGCTCCTGGCTTTCAGGCTGACCCCTCTCCCCAGCACTTTGCCTATGGCTGGACTGTTCCAACTCATCGGGTCAGGGACCGGCTCGCCCCTCAAGTTTGTACAGGGCCTTGCACATCGCAGATGCTGTCGACACTACAGCAGCCAGGCAGCAGCTAAGATTTGTATAAAAATAGTTTATTAAAATTTTACACATTTATAAAATAGTTTTTAAAACCTCAGGCTTTCAGCAGTGAGACAGCTACTGGGGGCGAGGGACACTCACAGCTGTTCCAGCCCCACCCCGTCAGACAAGGATAGCAGAGCGGAACCGGTGGGCACTGCAAGGGGCTGCTCCCAGAACCAGGGACAAACGCCCAGTTCTCAGGATGAAAGGGCAGTGGAAGCACCAGAGAAGTAAGACAGGGCTCCTAATGGGGAGGGGGCTGGCGGAGAGCCAGGTCACTCTACAGACACCAATGCTCGGTCATGTTTGAACACATGCTCACCAACACAACTTGATTCTAGTGCAGACAGAACACAGCATTGGCTCTGACTTGTGGGGGATCCTAAGGCCGTGGGGGTCCAGCCTGCATGAGTGATCACAGCTTAACTAGGAGGAGGATTCCCACACCCACGTCTGACCCAAGGACAGCTTAGCCAACACATCCGAGTGCCCTAGTGCGGACAGGGCAGGATGTAACACGTTAGCTGGGAGGAAGCAGCTCACTCCACGGGGCCAGCTGACCAGGACAATGCAGATGGTTGTCTGCGCTAGGGCGAAGCTGTTCCAAACCGTTATCCTGGTCTGACGCGTGGCAGACAGGGCTGGGGACAGTCAGCACAGGGATTTTTGTCTGGGAGGGGTGAGCATCAGCAGCCCCCAGGAGGTTTTAGGGCTAGGGTCAAAGTTGAGCTTTGAGAGTTGTGCTGGGCTAAAAGATGGTTATTCCCCACCCCCACCCCGAACACCCTCACACACCAAGGGAGTGGCTGGGAACAGCACAGAGATGAGCACAGCCCAAGGCTGAGACAGGTGGGGGGGAAGAGGAGAGCCAGGAGCTCAGGACCAGTCTCCAGCGAGGGACAGATGCTGCTGGGACATGGGTGGCTTCTCCTGGGGCAGGGGGATGGAGGGGCCTCTTTTGGCCTATATGCAGGAAATTCAGAGCTGAGCAGGTGACAGGGGGTGATGACTGCCCAGCGCTGGCTAAATCCAGGCAGCAGCCAGCCCCCCCAGCGAGGCCAGGCCTGCGCGCTGCCGGCATTAGCTCTCTGGTCCTGCTAGGGCATCGCTAACTCTCCTGACAGCCCCCAGCCCCAATTCTTTCCCAGCAGGCAGGTGCCCCATGCTGCCCATCCCCCAGAGGGTCAGCCCAGCAGGACTGCACCCCACCACAGTGCTCAGGGGGCTGCGTGGCCCAGAGCGCCTCACAGTGCTCCCACCGAGGGCCCAGGGAGCAGACACAGCAGATGAGCTGGAGGGGCTCTGGGCCTTCTCCCCACTCCCCAGGGCAGGGATCTGGCCTTGGGGTGGACAGACACCAAGGGGAATCAATGGCCAGCGATTCTCTTGCAAGTTTAACAGCTCCCGGCAGAGTTTGCAGAGCGAGGCCTCTACACAGTGGACGTCACAGCGTGGCCAGCAGTTCCGCCGATTCACTGCCCCGCACAGCTGCTCCTGCTCCTTTGAGGGCAGGCATCTGTTTCATGCTCTCAATTTCCACCTGCAAAGGAGAGATGAGGGGGAGCGAAGGGAACCAGGATAAACCCCAGCCCCACTCCCTGCACTGCCCAGGCAGGGCACCTGCCTGTCGCTCAGAACAGGCATCCCTGAGCACTCGGTGGAGAGCAGCAAGACACCCAGGCCCCAGGTTATCGATGGGAAAAGCGCAGGAGACAGGGTCCGTGCCCATTCGTGTGGCATTCAGGCACCACACAACGAAGACTCAGTTACCCCCCATCCACAGGCTCAGCTGTTAATCCTTCTAGATCCAACTCCAAGTGCCAGCTCCCACTCCGACCCACACCCCACCCCATGGGTGGAGGCCAGGGGGATTTCACTGACAGACATGCTGCTATCACAGATCTCCCTGCAGCAGCAGCATGTGAGCTGGGGTTTGGGGGCGGGGGGTAGCACCCTGATGACAAGCTTTGGGTTTGAGAGATCCCAGTGAGGGAGAGGCTGGGGTAACCCCCACCCCTGAATTTTCCATGCAGCTCCGCATCCCCAGTGACTCTCACCTCCAGCACCATGCGCTTGGCCTGCTCCTCCTTCATTTCTGTCTTGAGCTCCTCCATGTCCTTCCTGCAAAGGGCAGTGCACAAAGCTGGCCGGGGCTCGGGCTCAGGGCCAGAACCTCAGCCAGCTCCAAGAAGTCACCCCAGGCACATGGACCCTAGAAGCACCCAACTCCACAGGCTGCTGCTTCTCATGCAGGGGCTCCCATGAAGTTCAGTGCCAAACCTCAGTCTCCCCAAGGCCATCACCTGACTGTACAAACATGGCAGGCACTCAGACCTCATTCCCCCACCAGCCACGGTGCCCTGGGCCGATTCACTGCTCTTCCGGCCCCACTGACACGACCAGCCCGTGCCGCTCTGAGACGCTGGCCACAGGGCTGTCAGCGAAGGCTGGCACCAGGCCTGCCTCCCCCACCCCAGGGCTCACCAGCCCTGGATGGGACACTGCCCACCAGGCTAGATGTGCACAGGGGCTGGCAGACCAGGCCAGGGCTGAGGCTGCTGTAGGCAGTAGCCCCCAGCCCAAGAGAGAGGCAGCTCCAAGCACGGCTAGGAAGCAGAGTCTCATGCTGCCCCTGGGGATGGGAAATGCTGCATGCAGCAGGCGACTCGGGGTGCTCTGGCTGGCCGTCTCAGCTTCTGGGGTCAGCCCCTGCCAGGGCTCCAACAGCCCCTGTGACGAACTGGGAATGTTCTTAATGTTTGCTCTGAATACTGTGTTGTGCCTCAGTGCCCCCATGGCAGTTCTTAATATCTAGGTGGTGGAATAAGTGTGCGTGATTGCTGCAGAGGAAGGGGCCAGTGCACCTAAATGCCTGGCACTCTGTCTCCTANAGCTGAAGGTGTTGGAGACAAAGAGGTCAGGTGACCTCCTGGCCCGGGAAAGGGGCTGAGCAGAGAAGAGGGGCTGGGTGGGGGTTCAGTCTGGAGCTGGCTGGGGACAAGGAGTGAAGTGCAGACGTGGGGGTCTGGCTCACTGACCCCCAGAATGGACCCTGCCGAGGGGTCCGGTCGCTGTACCTACAAACTCTGTTTTAGACCCTGTTCCTGTCATCGAATAAACCTCTGTGTTACTGGCTGGCTGAGAATCACGTCTGACTGCAAAGTGGGGGTGCAGGACCCTGTGGCTTCCCCAGGACCCCACTGGGGCGGACTTGCTGTGGGAAGCCCACGGAGGGGCAGAGGGTGCTGAATGCTCCAAGGAGAGACCCAGGAGGTGAAGCCGTGTGAGCTACTTGCCCTGAACAAGTCTGCTCCAAGGGAGAGGAGGCTCCCCAAAGTCCTGCCTGGCTTTGTGGGGACCAGTTCCAGAGCATCACCCAGGGACTCCGTGACAGCCCCCACCTCCCCTACACCCAGCCCCACTCACTGGTGCTGCACTCTCATCAGGTCCATCAGGATCCGCAGGGACCGGAGCTCGGCCACCAGTTCCTCCAGAGACAGCTTCTCCTCTGCCTTGGGGGGGTCCCCCAGGCTTTCTGGGGGCTGCAGCTTCCTGGCCTGGATGTTGCTCTTGTCTGGGACCAGAGGTGCCTGCACGTGCTGCAGGAGCAGGGAAAGCCAGTCACTCTTTGCAACTGAGGAGTCCCACAGCTGAACACCCCCACCTATCAGTCCCAGAGCTACGGGCACAAGGTGAGCATTCCCCTAAGAAGAGCACCTCAGGGAATGCAGCAGATCTCAAGCACCCACCTCCCCACTGGTGCTACCTGGCCCCATCAGCTGACAGGCCAAGGACAGAATGGGTCCTGCCAGCCAGGCTCCCCCTTGGATGCTCCTTGCCGCGCAGGGCCAGACATGTGGAAAGCCACGCCAGGTGCATGGAACTGGCCCTGGTGTTGCCCATGCTGCAGCTTCTCCCCAGCTCTCAGAGCACCCAGCCCAAGTACCAGCTTCCCAGATGGGAGGAGAGGGGCCGGTATGGGGTCAGAAAGGTAGTGCAGGTGCAGCTCCCCTGACCTGAGTGCTGAACCAGGAAGTGGCCCCTGCCCTGGCTGCCCCACACACACACTCACTCCCATCCCTGCTGTGACTCTGGCAGCAAGGTGGCACCCTGCTCCTCCTCACCCCCTTCCCCCGCACTCAGGTGCAGCACCCCTCCCCTCTTCTGTTCCTCCTAGGGGAGCTCTGGTGCTGCTGACCCATCCTACAGGGCTCCTGGGGCAGAGCCTGGGACCCGCCCCTCCGGGAGCCCAGCCCCAGGGCACAGCAGGGCCAGGTGAGTAGCCTGCCTGGTGGCCAATACCAGGAGACAGTGACTCCTGCTGCCCACTGTGCCACTCTGCTGGTGTGTGGAGCTCTTAGGTGGGTTTATGCCGCTCTGCCTGTGCATGGGATTGGGTCTACACTTCAGTCTACACTCACTCACTTCACCAGACCCTGCTCCCATGGCCAAGCCCATTATTTCAGGTCCAAGCTATCCAGCACCTTTAAAACCAGTTGGTGCCAAGGCCAGGGTCCCCACCCCAGTGCCAAGCACATGCCAGCCCCTGCTGGCTCAGAAGGAGCACTGGGTGGAGGCTTGACATTCCTCCCCAGTACAGGGTCTCTGCGGCTCGGGGAGTGGCACAGAGCGGTTAGAGCCACTCACCCTCCGGACAAGGCAACTGCAGCATATGCAACACAAGGAGTTTGCCCACCCAGCCCAGTGAGTCCAACCCTTTCCCACCCACCATCAGTGAGAGGCGCTGCCCGGGCACTCACCGGAGAGCTAGCAGATGGCTGGCTGGGCGGCTTCCTGCCTGGCATTTTGGGACGAGTTGTGGTGGGGTGGCTCAGTTTGGCATTGGAGATCAGGACGGCATCGAAGCCATTTGCATCTGCAGAATCAAGAGGCACCAGCAGCCCTCTCCCCATCAGCAAATGCAGCTGGTGCCAGACTCCAGGGCAGGCCCTGAGCTCCAGGGGCTGGGGGAGGCCCTGGGCACAAGGACTCCACCTGTTCCAAACTGTGCTGTCAGGCTGAAGAGCTCTGCATCTGGACCAACCACGCCCTGCCCGTGCACCCTTGGGCCAGGGCAACCCACAGGGCTATAGCCAGACAAGGCAGCCAAGTGCAGGGCTGGCTCCAGGGTTTTTGCCACCCCAAGCAGCTGCTTGCTGGGCTGGTGCCTGGAGCTGGCCCAAAAACCAGACAGTGGGGCATCCACGGAGCTCAACACCCGCCTGAGGCACCGAGCTCCTTGGAACACCCAAGCCTTGGGCTGGGCACAGCACAGGGGTGTAAGGGGACTGACTGCTCCCTGCCCTCCCAAGGCAGGGCCCCCTTTCTGCTCCTGAAGGGAGGGAGAGATTTGGGCAGCTGCAGCAGGGGACTGACCAACAGGACTCCTGGGTTCCACACCGAGTGGATTAGCTGGGCGAGCTGGCACCAGGAGGCCTGTTACATCGTGTGGGCTCCTCACATGCAAACAGCAGCAATTTCCTCACTTTTCTAGCCCAGGAGCAGCCCAGGCCAGAGCGGCGAGAGGGTGCTCAGAACCCAGGGCAGGGCGAAGTCTGGAGGTGCCAGCCCTGCCCCAATGCCCTCAGTCCTGCCCGGGGCAGAGACTCCACCCGTGCAGGACTGGCTCCCGTCACCGCTACCAATGGGCAGCTCCCGCTCGGCCCAGGGCTCTGCTGGTTGACACCGGAGGGAGTGATGCTACTCGCCCACCCAGTGAAGGGAGGGGTCGGAACGTGCCAGATGGCAACAGGCTTACCTGGGTCCTTGGGCTTGCTCTTCTCCGCACTGGCTGGGGCACAGTTCATAGGGGTGCAGGGGGGCCTGCCAATGGCAGAGACATTCCTGCACATTAGGGGGCTGCAGCCCAGAGAGCCCCTGCCCCCTCATGCCTCTTCCCCCTACCTTCGACCACATGCTGTGTCCATCCCACTCCTGCCACTTCTGGCCTGGCCCCCCAGGTGGGCAGGGAGGAAGGAGCCTAACTCAGTTGCTCCATCCCTTGCAGAGGTCTAACAGCCACTTGCAAAGCCGGCAATGGCATTAGTGGTGCCAGAGGCAGGGGGCTGAGCCCAGGTGGGCAGGGAGGGAGGCGTCCACCCCCAATACCAAGATTAACCCCTGGGAGGTTTGCGAGAAGAGGCCCCCACCCCACAAGGAGGGGGGTTAACACATCCCTATCAGCCTGCAACAATGGCTAGCTCGTGCCTAGACCTCCCCCACCAGCTAGCGCCTGCCCTCTGCCCAAGGGAAGGGGGCAGGGGCTCCTCACCTGCCGGCAAGGCTGGAGGCCAGCTTGGTCTTGGCAGGGACAGGAGGGGCTGGAGCTGCTTTCTTGCTGGCAGGGAGGTTCATCTTGGGCAGGTCCATCTTCTTCTGCACCTTGGGCTCTGGGGGCAGAGGGAGGGGTGAGCAGCAGGAGACTGGCTGTTCCCCAGGACTTACCCTCCCAGCCCATGACTGGCCAGGGGCTGCAGCCTGGGTCCCAGGACAGTCCCCAGCCAGCAGACAAGGGCCCACAGCCGAGGCCCCATCACGGCCGGGTCCCCCTCAGAGGCACATTCTTGGCCGAAGGTCAGGGGAGTTTGCCCCAGGGGGTCATGGAAGTTCAAACACCAGTAAAACACCAGCACGTTTGCCCTGGCCTATGACTACCAAGTGTTTCAGCCTCTGGGCCCGGCTGGCAGATTGGCAGCGCACTGAGGTGACACCTCTGCACACACCAGGGAGTCACACATGGCAGGAACCCCTGCCTGCTGCGCTCTCACCTCTCCCCCAGCTGCCTCCAGCCTGGCTGGCCCCAGGGGGCATGGACCGAAGCAGGAGGGGGTAGGCGAGCTATAGCCTAACGCAGGAAGCGGACAGCAACGAGCTGCTGCCCTAGCCATGCCCTCCCCCTCAGCTCCCCTCCTGACCAGGGATTCTGAGCGGCCTCTGGGCTGAGGGGAGGGAAAGCTACGGCCTGTTGCCCACGGGGAAGGGGGCAGACCCGGATGAGGCAGGACTAGCCCCTCACATCCCACCTCTACCAGCTGGCTCCTTTTTAGCCAGCTGGGTGCCCACGGCACGTGCCCTCAGGCACACTCACTGGCACACGCCATGCACCCTGCTGCCAGGATGGAGACTTGGCACTTCCCCCAGTGCCCATGGCCAGCCCGACCCAGTGGGCAGCCCCCTGCCCTCATTTACCTTTGGGCTCGTGGGGGGGCCGCAGCTCTGCTTTGCTGGCACTGGAGACTCTCTTCTCCGGCCTGAAGACTGGCAGAGAGGAGCAAGAGGAAGAGTGACGCATTGGCTGACTTGGGTTGGGGGCAACATGCTCCCCCCAGCACTGTCCCTGCTTCCTCAGCCCCATCTGCCCCAGGCCCTTCTTTTGGGGTGGGGGAGGGGGAGAAGAGGAGGCTGGGCTTGGAACCACCCGGCCTGGGTGGCCACCAGGGCCCTGTGAGGGCAGCCAGCCCCGTTCCCTCCCTCGCTGGGACTGGCTCCATCCACCCGGGAGTCTTACCGCCCCTCAGGAGCCATCACCTACAGCTGGGCCTGGGCTGGAGTCACACCGGGCCACCTCCAGCCATTCACCTGGGTTGGGTGCACCTCAGCAGACACCCCACGGAGGTCAATGTAGTTTTGCTTACACCAGAGACTCCCCTGGCTGCCCAGGGGAGAGGAGAACCTGGCCCTGCCTAGGCCCGGCGAGGGGAGCAGAGGTGCTCGCTCAGGGTTGTCAGAAGCTCCCGGGAGGCGAGTGAGTCAGCGGCATGGGGCTGACACCCACGCAGCCCAGCCTGGTGCATCCGGGGAGCTACAGCAACACCCAGCACCTGTGTGTGAATGCGCACGGGAGGGGGGGAGAACAGTCAGAGGGGGCCGAGCTGCCCCAGGGGACAGCTCAGAGCATGGCTTTTGGTTGGCTTCACACTGGCTTGGACTCTGCCTCCACTGCCAGCCTCACTGCCCCTGCGCCAAGGGGCTCCAGGAGGGGGAGCTGGGCACTGTCCCTGGGGGTGCTCACAGCAGCTGGGATCTCAGATCACAGGGTACCCCCAAAATACACCCAGAGTGACCCCCATGGTGGGATGAGCTCAGAGCCAGCCCATCCCCCAGACAGCGCTGAGCACCTCCCCACAGCAGCTACAAACCCGCCACGTGCAGCCCACAGTCCCCAGCCAGAGCTGGGGTCTGCAGCCTCCACTTCCTCTGCCAGCTGCTGCACCAGCTCACTCCCCGCGCCGGCCCGCATAGAGATGGGCCCCCCACTGCAGGGCACGCAGCCCTCCAGCTGACAGCTTCTGCCCCAGCCGCCTCCCTCCCGCCCCGGCGCTGCAGTGCTGCTGAGGGCCCAGCTGGGAAGCCAGCCCCAGCCCTGAGCTCTGGGGCGACTGGACCCTGGGGACAGGTTACATCACATAACACCAGGGCAGCTCAGCCCTGCTAGCTCTCACCGGAGCAGCGCTGCCTCTGCTAACCAAGCCCTGACCCCTGAGGGTTCACACAAACCAAAGCCACCCACTGATTTTGTCCCTTTGCCAAGCCCCGAGGCTGGGGCACCCCTCCCCACAGCACCCCCACCCCCCATCTGGGCCCCGCGTCACTCCCCGGGCCCCGCGCCCCATCCCACAGCACTTACCCTGCCTGGGCCCCACGCAGGAGCTTGTGCCACAAGGGCAGGGGTGGGCGTGAACCCCTCCAGGCAGACTCAAGGGGAGAGCCCTGGTGATGGAAGCTGTGCCCGTCCTGGGGCCAGAACCATTCCAGTGGGTTCAGTCTGCCACTTCCTAATGGCTCCCTGCACCCCCCAGCAATAACCAGTCATCAGGGAACACTGAGTGGGGCTGAGAGATGGGCTGTGGGGGTGGGAAGAGAGGCTGAAAGACAGCGCCGCTTCTGGAGCCTACAAAGCCCCTGGCCCAGCAAGGGCCCCCATGGCACAGACTGCCAGAGCCACTGAATCCAGCCCTGACCCCCAACCAGCCAGCCCTGGGGTGCAGCTGCTGTGTTCCCACCCCAGGATGGCTCCTGTACACCCAGCACGTTGGGATCCTCCTGGGTGCTACAGCGGGAGGGCACAGGGTTGGTACAGTGAGTGGTCGCTCGCGGGGGGGGGGACCACTCCCCTCCACACCACTCTGCACCATGCGCATGCCATGGACAGCACAGAAAGCAGAGGGGATGTGGGTACCTGCCACCACAGCCACGGATGTGGCCTTCACAAGCTGTTTGCAGGATGAGGGGGTCCGGGACCCAGGCTCCGGCCGTCAGCAGGGACCTGCCTGCAGCGCCCCAGAGCTCTGCTCCGAGCCACCCTTCCCCAGGATGCTGCTCAGCCCCTGTACCCTGGGCACGTGATGCAGAGGAAACTAGCACCTCGCGGGAAAGGAAGTCACAGATGCAGAGCACCCAGGGCTTTGCAGCTCAGGAGCCTCTGCCATCACCTCGGCCCTGCCAGCTCCCCTGCTGGCGGCCGGCAGTGCTACCCAGAAGCCAGCCAGCCTAGCAGGAGGAGTCTTGGTGACCCTGCAGCACGGGCCATGCGCAGACTGCTCTGAGCTGCACTTGGACCCACAGCTGCTCTGTTGATAAGCCCACATTTAGGCCAGCCTCTGGGGCTGGCAGGACCCCCCAAGTAGCCAGGCTGGCTGCCACCCCCGCCCTTGGCAGTGCCAGCCCACGGCCTCCACTGGGTCTGCCTCACTAGGGAGGGGCTTGCAGCCAGGCCCCCCACCAGCTCTGACCCTCCCGCTGTGTGCTCCTTACTTACTCGACTCTTGGCTCCGCGCAGGCACCACCGCCTTGATCTGCAACAGAGCAGAGGACGATGAGCAGGAGGGGGCACATCCTGCAGTGGTTCCTGGCCACTTTTTGCCCCGTGTTCAGAGCGTCCCTGAGCTGTGCGAGGCCAGCACCACACAGGGCAGGAAGAGGGGCCGTTGGCGACCCTACAGCTGGGAAGGATTCTCTCTCCCCCCCCCCGCCCAGCTCACCCCGAACCAGACGCGTCCTGGGCTCTTCCATTTCAGCAGCTCCAAGGACGGGTGCTGGCCAGGGCAAACTGCCGGCCTGGCGGAGGTGAGCCCAGCGGCTGAGCCGGAGCAGGGTACCAGGCTAGGAGGGCAGAGCTGAGCCAGGGATTTATTACTGCAATTATCAGAGGGGGAGCTGTGTTAGTCTGGATCTGTCAAAGCAGCAAAGAATCCTGTGGCTCCTTATAGGCCCACAGAGCCTGCGTGCCCAGCCGGCCCAGGAAGGAGAGGGGACACATTGCACAGTCCCCAGCCCCTCCCCGCGTCTCTCACCAGCTGAGCGAAGGGACGGGCATGGGCCACCCCTGGTTGTTCCCTCGGGGTTACTGCACCACCTGCGGGGGGACACAGGACCTGGAGAGCGGTAGCTCCCTCCCCCCCTGCAATGGGGCCAGGAGCCATTTGCCCAAGTGACTGGCTGTCCCGGTGTCAGAGCTCCTGCCTCAAGGTCTGCGCCCCCCTGCCCCCCACAGGCCCACTCGCTGGGCCCCCCCCACACCAGCCAGCCCGAGGCAAGGAGCACCCAACCCTGGCACTCACCTTTGGCACCAGGGGCTGCAGCAGCATCACAAAGTTATCAGGGAAGAGGCCTCTCTTGCCATCACATTCTCCTTCCCACCAGCCCTCATCCTCCGTCTCCTGCAAGGCAAGCAGGGAGTGCCCAGCTCAGGCTGGGGTGCTACCCCCACGGCCCAGCACCCCAGCAACGGGCTCAGACATCGCAGAGCACCAGGACAAAGCCCGAGGGGGTAGCACCCACTCCAGCCGGCTCCCTCACAGCACCCAGCAGAGCCCATCCAGAGAGTCAGACCCCTTTAGCAGGAGGGGCTCAGAGTGCCCTGAATGCCCTGGCTCCAGCAAGTCCCTGGCAGCAAAGGCACAGTGGGGGGCATTGTGATGCCCACAGCTCCCGCCATGAAGGGAGGGGATCGCAGCCCTGTGCCCCACACCTCCCTGGCCCATGGGGATGGTGCATTGCTGGGGGCCCCTTCAGGGCACGATGGCTGGCACTGGAACCTTCCCCCAGAAGCTGCAGCCAGCGGTGCCGACGGACCAGCAGCAAGAGCAGCTCAGCTAGGCTCCCGGAGCCGGGAAGCCAGCCGGGGACTCTGGAGCCCCTCTGAGACAGGACAGGGTGTTGAAGGAACAGAGCGCAGTGAAGATGTGGGGCTGAGACCCAAAGACTCACGCCCTCCAGTACCAGGCTCCACCATTTGGGTTTCCCCGTCTGGTTGGTGGAGCACAGGGGCCAGGGCTGTCGGCTGTGTCCCTGTATCATGCCCAGAGGCAGCTGCGAGGGGGCTGGCTTCCCCACCAGTGAGATGGGCAGATCAGCACCCCCTCCAGGGGGGTTCACAGCTTGCCCTGGCAGCCCCACCACCGTCCTCAGCTCCCCAGGCTCCCACCTTGCAGAGAACCAAAACGACGTTTCCTCTCTTCAGCTGCAGCTCGTCCTGGAGCTCCGGCTCGTAGTCGAACATGGCCTTGCAGTACTCGGCCTCGCAGTCTGGGCAGGAGGGGAGGGAGTCAGAGGAAAGACCCCCACAGTCGCCAGTGGGGGGCGCTGTGCTGCTCAGAGGGAAAGGAATCAGACCTTGCTAGAGGGGGGACAGGGGAAGGTCCATGCTCCTGCCTTGCAGATGCTGCATGAGCCAGCGGGAGCACAGGCCTGGGGGCCTGGACTCCAATCCCAGACTCACCACTGCCTAGGTCAGAAGCCCTGGGGCAAGCGGCTTCCCTGGGATGGGGGGGACCCATCCTGCCCTGCGGCAGTGGCTGGGAATTGATCCTTGAGGCCTGTTGGGGGCGTAGTTCTCCCTTCCCATCCACTACAGCCCCAGGGATGGCCCCACCCCAGCTAGGGCCCCACAGGGAACACAGCTACTCAGCAGAGGCAGCAGGCTCCATGGGGCGGGGGGAAGCGCAGGCAGGTCTCACTTACACGGCTGCAGGGGCTGGCTTGGCAGGGGGCTCTGGGCTGCAGGGATGGGCTTCTCCAACTTCTTGGGGGGCTCTGGCTGTGGAGGCGACATGAGGCTCATTAGCGCTCAGGGAGCAGGTGCTCAGAGCACTGAGCTTCAAACCCCATGTGACGAACTGGGACTGTTCTTAATGTTTGCTCTGAATACTGTGTTGGTGCCTCAGTGTCCCCATGGCAGTTCTTAAGTATCTAGGTGGTGGGATAAGGGTGTGTGATTGCTGCAGAGGAAGGGGCCAGTGCACCTAAATGCCTGGCACTCTGTCTCCTAGCAACTGATGGCCTGGGCCCCTCC
>NC_133793.1:2787812-2835906 GCF_003597395.2 Chelonoidis abingdonii
CGTGTGAGCTACTTGCCCTGAACAAGTCTGCTCCAAGGGAGAGGAGGCTCCCCAAAGTCCTGACTGGCTTAGTGGGGAGCAGTTCCAGAGCATCGCCCGGGGACTCCATGACACCCCCCACCCCCCCATGAGAACCCCAGAATGGGGGCTGACACTCCCACTGACCCTCCTCCTAGAACCGGACCAACCTGGGCCCAGGTGAGCCTGGGGTAGCCAGCAGCGCCTGGAAGGGCCTGGGCAAACATCCATCAGCCCAACCGGCCACCCCTGGGTGGGGTTTTATGGCCTGGGCCCAGGAGCAGCCAGACAGGTTCACCTGCTGGGTCAGGCCACCCGCTAGCCTGTCTCTGGGGAGCGGGGGGTGGAAGGTGAATCCCAGGACTGTCCCCCCCTCCCTCTGCCCACAGTGCCAGGGGCTGCCTCCTAATGAACACACACTCACCTTCTCTGCCTCCTTTATGATGAAGGTCTCATCAGTCAGCTTTGGCCTCTGCTTCCTAGCCCCATTCTTTGGGATGGGCTCCGAGGCCACCAGCCCTGCACACACCACGGGAGACAGGTTATCTCAGGGCACCTGGGATGGGGCAGCCCCTCTGGGGTGGGCACAGATGCTGCTCTGACCCAGAGCACCAGCAACCTGCCAGCTCTCAGGGCACAGGGGCCCTGCCCACCCCTCGCTGGTGGGGATGCAGCGCTGGGGGAGCTCATGCTTTGCACCTTGGGGTCTTCCCAGCTCAGCCCCTCCACATGCCAAAAGGCTGCAGCCTGGGGTCTCTCCTGTGGGGAGGATCAGGGCAGCAGAAGAGAAGGGAGCCAGGCTCAGCTACCCAGCCCCATTGCCGCTCCCCGCTTCCTCCTACCTGGGGGCAGCTGGTCCAGCTCCTGGACGAAGTTGGAGGGGAAAGCACCAACCTGGCCGTTCTTCCTGCCCAGCCACCAGCCATCCTCAATCTGCCGGGGAAGAGAATGGCTCAGAGCTGAGCCCCACCAGCCGCTGACTCAGTGTGCCCAGAGCCTCTCCAGCAGCCAGGCTCGGAGGGTGCCACTGTACCCACCCCTGCCACTGGGGGACTGAGCCCTGGCCAGCAACCCCCCCCATGGCATTTCCCTTGGGCGTTAGGAGACAGCACGGGTGTTCCAGCCAAACCCCAGCCTCCCGAAAGTGCTCCCTGCAACATCCATTCGACACAGACTGCCTCTCCTGCCCTGGTCCTGACCCACCGTGTTGCGGTGTGCTGTTACGCCACGGCCAGACCCCACCCTAGACATGGCTGCTCATTTCAATGCCAGGTGACACAGCCCTTGTAGCTCGAACAGGAGATCCAGAGGGGCTAGAATGGAGCCAGGCTGCCCCTCCTGAGGTCTTCCATCACCTGCCTTTCCCCACTCTGCTTGGCCTTCCCATGCCCCTCCCAACACAGACATTAGAGCAGACTTCGGGGCACTTGCCTGCCTCTGGCTCCCTGCTGCACGGAGGGGTGGGAGCTGTGCACACCTCTCCAGTGGAGCTGGGAAGCAGATCGTGCCCTGCCAGCTTGACCTTGGTGCTACTCGCATGGCACAGAGGGGAAGGGAGGCTGGAATGGAGCAGGCTTTGGCAGCACACAAACTGGCCTTGGCCCTCTGCTGCTGGGCTGTAGCTAAGTGAAGCCTGGTCCCTGCTCCCGCTGGGCTCTGGCCTCCCTGCCCAGCAGTGCCTGCAGCCAGCACCACCTGCAGCCAGCACCGCGACCCAGGCACAGGTGTCAGGGGCTGAAAAGAGCCCTCCAGCCACCTCCCACTGCTCCCTGCCCCCCAGGAAGGAACAATGCACCTGCAACCCCCCCCCCCCCAAGTCATTCCCAGGTACATGGACCTTGATCTCAGGCTCCTGGCTCCAGCAGGTGCCCCCCAGCCCTGCTCACCTCCTGCAGGATCTGCACCAGCTCCCCAGCTTTCAGCTGCAGCTCATCTGCCTTCTCTGGGGTATAGCTGAAGTTCACCTTGCACCAGCGCTGCCCTTGCACAGGCGGCTTCTTCGCTGGCATGGGAACAGCACGAGACACACGTCACTCAGGGAGGGGAGGCTGGGGGACGGGCTGCACCGTGTCTGCTGCGGGAAGAGCTCAGAGACTGTACCCCACCCCCTGGTCTGATGCACTAGGGGCAAGCTGGGGTCCCAGCTTCATGGCTCAGCTTATAAGGGCCCCCCCAGACTTTGCCTGCACTGGGATTACCCCCCTCCTCTGACTACCCCACTGCAATCCCTGGTGACCCCAGGAACGAGGTAGACTCCCAGCAGCATGTCAAACCAGCCCTTCTCCCCCAGAGGCTGCCGCCTGCACTCTACAATCTCAACTCTCACTAAACAGTCAGGGCTCCAGCCCTTACAGGGGTGAAGGAAAGCTTGAAAACCTGGAACAAGTGGGAAGTGAGGCAGCAAAAAACAAGAACTCAGAGGTGGAGAACTGCCCTGTGCAACTAGAAGGGAGGTTGACTCTGAAACCTAATGAGGGCATTTCTGGTCTCAGCCCTGATAACCATTTTGCTGCTGATCAAAGCAGAGGACAAAGAAGGGTGATGGTGTGGTGAGTGGGAACCTCATTTTGCTGCTTTGTGGAGGTGGAGCTTGGTTTGTAGGTGGAGCTTAGGAGACTCCCACTACTTCCACCTCCCACCCTAGTTCGAGCTCTGCCCACTCTCTGGCGCTCAAGCCCTGCCCGATAGGAGATGGCTCGGTCCACAATATGCTGCTTTGCTAGTGTAGGGCAGGTGCCTCCTGGGCTAGTCTTGCTGGCGGGAGGCCAGGCTGTGGGGCTGGGAGAAGGAGAGAGTTGTCAGTGTCTGGCATGGCCAGGCCCAACTCGCTCCCCCTACACACTGCTCCCATACCCCAGGCAGATCCCTGGCAGCTCAACACCCACTGTGGCCCGGCCGGCAAACATGGAGCCTTCGGGGGTAAGAGGAAGGAAGCCCATTTCCCACCTGCCCCCAGCAGGAAACCTGGCTGCCTCCCTACTGCTGGAAGAGCCCCCACCCCCAGGCACTCCCTGACTTCTCTCCCTCTCACAGTCTGCCCCGAACCCCCACGGGCTCCACGCTGCCCCCCCATGCTGGTTCCTGACGCAAGCAGTGGGTCCTGTCAGACCCTGGCACACTGCCGTGGCAGGGCAGGAAGAACGGAGCACCAGGACCCCCCAAGTCAGGAGCCAGCAACATCCCCAGCATGGTGCTCCCTAGTGACCCCCCCTCCTGCCCCCAGCCACAGGAGGCAGATCGGCAAGTGGGTCCTGAGCCAATGGCAGCAGACGCAGGTGCGGGTCCTTACAGGGAAGGCAGCCGCCGCACCCCACTGCTGATCTGTGGTGGGCATCACCGCAGGGAGCCCAGGCAGGGCAGGGGTCTGTAGCATGGCGCCTTCCCTCCCCAGCCCTAGTGCAGCAGAGATGCTGCCGCCCCACCAGACCCATTGTGATCTGCTGGGTTCCCATTGGGCTGGAGAACAGGCCCATTGTGTATGTCAGCCAATCAGAGGCCAGCGTGTCAATAACAGGTTTGCCAGCAGGCAGTGAAAACGCTACAGCTGGGCCCTGCGCAGACGAGTGAAGGGTCCCAAGCTGACAGCTGCCACCATGGCACAGAGCCCTGCAGGGACCCCACCCCAGCTCTGGGGAAGGGAGCGGTCTTTGGCAAGCAGGACAGAGGGAGTAGGGGGTCTTGTTCCCCAGGGCTCAGCGCACACAGTTGGGGGGGGGGGGGGGGGGGGGGGGGGGGGGGGGGGAGAAGAGAAGGGGGAAGGAGACACAGTCAGGGCACCTGGAGCAGCAACTGGGGGACCCGGCTGGCCAGGCACAGAGACTAAGGATGCTGCTCGTCTCTAGCAGGACGAGGAGCCGGTGAGTCTGGGATGGGCAGGTGATTCTGCACCAGTGAAAAGGGCAGTGCTATGCCCCCCCTCTGACCACTGGCTGCATGCTTGGGACAGCCAGCAGCATTGCCAACAGGTCAACTGAGTCCCCTCCCCGCCCCCCAGTCAAAGCACCTAGGGACCCTGTAGGCTCCTTGCAGAGATGGCAATAGAACCCAGGAGTCCTGGCACCCAGCCCCCACCTCTACAGCTACCAGCCCATTTTCAGGTGCATCTCCACCCCAGTCTCAACCCCTGAGTCCTCAGCTGCCCCTCCCCCCGGTTACTCTAGCACCCACCACTTGCACGCCCAGCTGACCATGCCCCAGCATCCCCGGGAGTGAGGGAGTCTGGAAACCGTGCTCTTTACTCTGGTGTCCCAGCAGCAGCACCCCAGGCCCTGGGTCTCTCGCATGCCCTGCCTGAGGGGCCCCGCAGCACACTGCACCAGCCACTCACCAATGCGGGTCGAGCGGGGGCACCTCCGACGTCCGTCAGCCATGAGAGATGCTGGGATTTCCTGGGACAGACAGAGCACAGGCCAGGTAAGGAGCTGACATGCTGCGCTGGGGGGATGTGAAACCCGCTGCAGCTTGTCACCCCTTGGAAGTGAAACTTTTGCAGCTACAGAGACATAGCAACCTTGGAGATCTGCTCCCAGCTAATGGCAGAAGCTCAGGGTTCACGAGGTGCCATAATCTGCAGAAAGCAGCCAGCGCAGGAGGGAGCCAGCCCCACCCCAGGCAGGGCCAATGCCAGCATCAGCCCTCGCTCATTTCCAGGTGCACCCCACCGGGATTGTCCAGAGAGGAAATGCCACAGAAGGTCCCGCCCAAGGGAAGGGGGGGGTGCTCAGTGCTGCACCTGAGGCAACCTCTAGCCCTGGGCTGCAGAAGGAGCCGGCTCCCACTAGCTCACCCATCTTGCACAGCAGCCCCCACCCACAGCAACCATCTGGACAGCAGCTACTAGGAGAGGGGAAGTAGCTGCCTGTCCTGCTTATATAGGAGACTTGGAAGGGTGTGGCCCAGGGACCCCGCCCCTTTGCCCTGCCCCCAGAGAGGCCTAGGGGAATGCTGGGACACTGGAGGATCTGGGGCCTGTTTTGCATGGCATGATTTGCAGCTGCACACTGATTGCTCAGCACCCCTGAACTTCAGGCCATAGGTGGCTCTGGAGTCCTGCAGGTGTGTATTGATGTGCACGCCTTCCAGATGGCTGCAGGGCATGGGTGTGTGCACCTGTGGGGGTTGATGCACACGGTCCCCCGCCCAAGTCAGGTTTGCTTTGGGAAGCTGCCAAGCCACCTCCAAAGCCCGGCCCACCAGGCTGTGTGGGTAGGTCAGGCAAGCAGTAGATTCAGCCGTGAGATGGGCCTGTGCTGTGGGCAGGAGCATACGGAAGATGGTCCCATCCCCCGGGCAGAGCAGGGGAAATGCTCCCGCCTCTGCTTGGCAGCGTGTCCCTCCGTAACCCGACAGGATCCCCCACCCCACTCACCTGCACAAACTGCTGGGGGAAGAGCCCCGTCTTACCAGCCAGCTCCCCCTGTAGCCACCCCTCCTCTGGGGCCGACTCCACCTTCTGCACGATGTCCCCAGCTTTCAGCTGCAGCTCATCATCCTGCTGTCCAGAATAATCCACAAGCACCAGGACCTCCCCTAGCACCGCGACAGAGTGAGGCTGAGAGTGGGGTTCAGCTCGACAGAGCCACCACCCCACACCCATGGGGAAAGGAGCGGAGCTCCCTCAGCAAGGCTGGGTGAGTGCAGGAGCCTGAGCCCATGAGCTGCCCTGTTTGCCCAGCCTGGTGCCAGGGCGCGGGGCCTGGAGCCATCTCTCTGTGCTGCCCATGGGGGTGCGAGCATCAGGGCTGAATGGTGCCTTCGCCCCTCGGTTAGACTGTGAGCCCGTTGGGGCCGGGACTGGCTGTGTCTGGGCAGCACCTGCCAGAGGGGCCTGGGCACTTCTACAGACAACAGTTACACTAGCGGGGCTGGCGCCCAGGTGCTCAGTGGGGCAGGGCCTTGAGCCACAGAGCAACGCCAAGGGCCTGGCACTGCAGGTGGGGACAACTCGCGCAGGCCCCGGGGGAGAGGGGTGACGCGGTCCCTGGGCCCCAGAGGGGAGGAGGTGACATGCTCCCCAGGCCCCGGGGTGGGGGCAGCACAGTCCCCGGGCCCCAGAGGGGAGGAGGAGACGTGGTCCCTGGGCCCCAGGGCAGGTTAGGGGGGGATGTGGTCCCTGGGCTCCGGGGTGGGGTGGGGGTGTGGTCTCTGGGGGGGGGTGCACTCCCCAGGTTGGGAGGCTACTGAGCATTTGGGGGCAGGCTCCTGGCTTCTCCCCTCTCAGCAGGTGGACAGGGAGTGAGCTCTTCAGAGCCAGCCCTGCAGGGGGGCCCTACAGACACCAAAGCCTTTAAGCTCAGGGAGCTGGCTAGCCCCAGTGACACATGGGCATGGGATCAGAGGCCCCTCTGCTGAAGGGTCTGCTCAGCCGAGGCCCAGCCCCGAGCCCGTATAGTTCAGTGTCGCTCCGTGGGGTCACGGGCAGCATGGCTCGCTCCCATCTGTCCTGACCAAGGGTTAAGGTGACATCCATGGATTGCCGAGTGTCTGTGGGGTGAGATGGGCAGCGCCCAGTGTTCCCAGGCACATCTCCTTCCCCCCATCCCTGACCAGATGGTCCCCGCGAACCCCGCCCTGGGCAGACCAGCCCAGGCGCTCTGGGCTACGTACCCATGGTGGTTCCCGCAGCCTCCTGCTAGAGAGCGTGTTGGCAGGCTCCAGCGCGGCGCAGGGAGAAGCGACTCGTGGAGCTGGGAGGGGAATGCCAGTTATGACAAGCCTGGCGTGGGGGCCAGGCTCCCGGACGTAAACAGGCGAGGCCGGTTCTGATAAATGCAGGTGACAGGGCTTTTTACAGCCTGGAGGAGCCGGGACTGGAGCTGGAGCTGCAGGTACTAGGAGAAAGGCAGCAGCACGGCAGGACTGGCTCTGCCAGAGCTGTGGGCCAGGCAGCTCTCACTCTCCAGGGTCCCAGCCCAGGCTGCAGCAGTGACCGGCGGGAGTCTCCAGCATGCAGGATGGGCTAAGGGGGCTGTGCCCCGGCCCCGGGAAGAAAGCCCAGACACCACAGCAAGAAGGCGAGGGACAGGGGCTCCCAGCCGGGCCAGGTGTGTGGGTATCTGGGGGGGAGCAGCAGGGAAGTGTCCAATGTTGCCCTGTACCTCCCAGGCCTAGACACAGAGCAGAGCCACCATGCACCCCTGAGCTCAGCCCCAGCGAGGAGCATCAGGGCCTCGGCCCCACGTTAGAGGGGAAAGGAACTTGCCCAGGGTGGCACAGAGCAGGGAACAGAACCCAGGAGCCCCTGGCTCTCAGTCCGCGGCCCCACAGCTCCTCTCCACTGTACCAGCTGCTGCCCCAGCGCCTCTGCCTCTGCTAGGTACAAGCAGATGCCCAGCAGGTCCTGACAGGCTGCAGGCCCCAGCACCCAAAGCAGACTCTGGGTGAGCGTTAGAGCAGCCCAGAGACGTGGCTGGGAGGAGCCTGTTAGATCTGGCTACAGTTGGGGCAGACTGGCAGCCCAGCCACTGTGTGGGGATCCCAACATGCTGTGCTCCAGGCAGGCAGCCGCCTGCTGAGTCAGGGCGCAGTGTTCTGCTGTGTGTGGGTTAACAGCACCCATCACTGGGCCACTGGAGCTGTGGGGGGCTGCCCCCGTGACTGGCTCTGGAGCAAAGCCCAGAGCCCCTTCTTGCCTCTCCCACTGGGGTCCAGCCGTGGCATGGGTGTCAACCTGGCCCTCTAATTCCCCCAGTGGCTCTGGTGGCAGCGTCCAAAGAGCACTTTGTCCAACAGCACAGGGTGTATTTTGTGAAAAGTCCCTGGGCAGGGCTAGGTGGGAGGGGCCAGACCTATTGGATGGCATGTGAGGAAACACCCTCCAGCACTGTGGCTCGCTGGAGCCAGGGAAGGGTGGAGGAGGTGTGCTGACAGGGCAGGACTTAGGGGCTCTGTCTTGGGAACAACCTGAGGACTTCAGCTGACACCAGGCGAGCTAGTGATTAGCCGTTCTCCTCCCTGCTGTGCTGGGCAAGGAGTCCTGCCGAACACCTGTGCACCGAGCGCTCACTCGGGTTAGTCCCGAGGCTGCAGTCAGAGAGTTTGATCCAATACATTGGGACTACAGGGGTATCCCAAAGGACTCTGCTGCACCTGTCTCTGCCTGGGGAGGGAATGGCCCCGCCAGACGGGTTGGTTGTGCGCTGGTGGAAGGCGCTTGGCTCGTGGGGAGGAGCACGCTGTAAGACCCTCTCCAGCTCCAGGGCTGGGCTCAGCTGCCTAACAGAGTTAGCAGGAGTGTGACCTCAGCTAAGGTGAGACCGTTTCAGGCCAGGCGCCTGCAGCCTCATGGAGCAGGGCTGGGGTTTGTTCCCAAGCAAGAGCTGCCCCCCCCCCCCACCCTTGGCTGAGTCCTGCCAAGAGCCCAGAGGGGATCAATATAGCTTCAAAGATGGGGGGAGCTGCCTACTGCAGGGGGCCCTGACGGAGATCACTGGCGAGAGCCACCAGGGATGTCTGCTTTGCTCCTGCATCTGCACCCCAAGTCCTCCCGTTTCCTGTCCCTCTGCCATCGCCCTTGGAAATGGAGTCAGGGGTGGGGGGAATGAGAACTCCACTTGCCTTTAGATCTCTGCTGCCCATTTAGGCACCAAAAGACTTGCCCAGATCTTCAGACGAGCCCAGCCCCTTGGGTGCTGAGCCTTGGATTCTGTCCCTCAAGGGGACACGTGGCTGACAGTCAGGGGCTGCTGCTCACAGAGCACCGAGCTGGGACTTTGGGGCTGTAGCCCTTGGCTCTGCTCTGTGGTTTAGTCTGGAAAGCCCCCGTGGGGCATCAGCCCCCTCGCAATCACAGAGGGCTGGGGGTAGGCCAGGTCACTCACGCACCATGTCACCACACTGTTGGCAGGGCTAGTTACATTGATTTATTTTTGTTGGTTGGTTTTTTAAAGAAACTATATGAACTCATCCCCCCTCTGTGTTTATTTCCCCACCAGGTGGTTCCTCAAGTCTGGGGTGAGTATAACTGGAGACGATGGAGCAGGAAGCACCCGCCTATCAGCAAAGGAGACATTTGCTTTGGATACTAGTAGAGCAAACTGCAAAGGCTGGAAGGAAATACAGGAACATAAAACAGCACCTGATGACATACATCCCTGGGTTGATTAAACCTCAGTTTGGCAAAGGGTCAAGGAACAGGAGAACTCCTTGTCCACCATCTCTGTGCCCTGCCTAACACCTGCATCTTGTCCCATAGGTCACGCAAATGGGGTAAGTGGCAGAGGAGGAGTTGGTCCCCCTCCTCTCCCCAAGATCACCTAATTGCCTTTCCCGCAGTCTTTAGGAAGTTCCAAGATGTCGGCTCAGACAGAACCCTCTCCCAACAGGCAGGTGCCTCAGACTGAGGATTCAGATTGACCCGGCCTTTGCAATTGACCTGTGCTGCTGTCTCAGGGGACATGGCCCATTGGCTGCAGGTTGAAACTACAGAGCTTGTACCTTCATGCTGCTCTTCAGCAACTCTGGATTACTCTGGTTAAGCCCTCTCCCCCACTTGCTGCATACACGTGGGTAAGCAACCTAGGTCTGTGCAGTCATGGTCCCTACGCTCCTCTTCAGAGCTTCGGCCACTGGCCTGTCCTAACAGCGGAACTGTCCAGAATTACCAAAGAGCAATTAGCCTCTAGCCCTAATGCTCCCTCTATGGGCTGTGAGCAGATAACCAGAACAATTCATTCCAGTTCTCCCTCAATGTCACAGCAACCCCAAGGGGAGCCAGGGCAATCCCTACTGCCATGCTGGAATCTACCTGGCACAGAGCAGCTATAAAAGGGGTGCGCACAATGTGTATTGATTTATTGCAGGGTGATGTCGGACCAGAAGTGGCAGCAACGGACTTCAACTGTGACAGAAGATCCAGGAGGCAGTTTCACTTGGCAATTCCCCATTTACAATTGCACCTTGAGAGCTTTCAGTTAACCAGCCTTTGACCCATTTTTCTGATTCAGTTTTTCCCAGCTGGGTTGGCTCAATTGTTTTCAGCTTGGTGGAACTGGCCCTTTAAAGCACCAAGTGTGTGTGTGTGTGTCTATCAAATCACCTTTCTGTGCAAACAAATTTATATACACTTGTTTACACAAAGGTAATTTGCTAGTTGTACATTAGGTTTCTGGCACCTTCCTCTGAAGCAGCTGGTACTGGCCAGCCGCAGTAAGAACACTGGGCCAATAGTTGATCTGGGATGAAAACTGATACTTCCCTATTTAGGTGTTACAATGCCCAGGTTCTGCGAGGTGACAGGTTTCTGATCTGGGTTTTGTGAGCACTCTGACAGCTTTTTACATGACTGCACCCCATACTGGGGGGACGGGGACCACATTTTCACGTTTAAATATGTAATTTTCAGAGAGTTACAGTTCTAAGTTAACCACGAGTACTGCTGTTGAGCACAACTATCACCACACCCCTCTGATTCAAGTACTAAGGAGTTAGTGACATCAGTGAGACAATAGTTCAACTTTGACACCAGGGAAATGGAATTACCAATTCATTCTCTGCCAGTTTACGGAGCTGTTTGTTTTATTGACGGCAAACTGGATTGGTGACTGTGGGGGCCAATTATAGCTTCAGTCTCTCACTACCAAGGAAGCTCATTTGTGGAGCACATTGGTGGGTGGTTTCTCCGCCACGTCCCCCAGTCATAAGCATCTCTCACCAGACAGTATCATAACACTATGAGTACCCTTTAAAGCAACTGAGCGTTTTACTACTCCTAGCAAGTCAAAGAGAAAAACGTTTCAGCCTCAAAAGGAAGCCTTGGGAATTTTACACTCCTCCAGCCCACAGCTCTAATAACCTCATCACACCAATAAAACCCAGGAGACAAGAACTGGACTGGTGAGATGATACTGCAGACACTAAAAAGATGGAGCAGCTAGAAACTAGCTGACAGGTGACAATGGATGCAGGAGACACTCCCTCTGGATGCATACACTGATATTCTAACATCATTGCTCTGAGTTTAAGTGTTACAGTGGAGCTGCCCTCCCAGTGGCATGTGATCCAGAATGGGCAAGAACCATATTTCAAGAAAAAACAGGGTGCATGCGGTGCATGCAGTTCGCTACAACAGTACCTGCCAGTGCTGCTCCCACCCTAAAGCAAGACAACCTGCCCCAGTTCTTGAGAATTTCATTTGCTTAAGAAACAAAGTCTTTGCGAGAGAGAAGGATACTTTGTGTGAAAGTCAGCCACGTCCTGGCCAGGACTGTGCAGTGAACATTTCCCAGTGGGCAAATCCATCATCATTTAGGCAAAGGCATGTTTTAACTGATCACCATTAAGGAAAAGTGTCGCGCTTAGTGCCTGATTACTGTAACTAATCTGTACTGTACAATCTATGGGATAAATAATCCCTCTCTAGATGTGTTACTACAGTACTGCACCAAAGTAACATCTGAAATAATACAGGCAACAGTGAGCGCATGGAGGCGGCTTGTTGTATTCCTCAGAGCAGCTCTCTTGTTTCTACACTACAGAATGAAATAATGAACGCTGTCAATTTTCCGCTCTAAGTACAGCCCTTCACACCGAGCTAACCATGAGGCCTAGGAACTTCTTGTTCTGCGCTTTAATTAAAACTGGAATTAAGTGCAGTCAGTGCAAACAGTTGAACAATGGAGACAACCACAAGTGCATCAGCTCAGAATTCCCTCCCCCACCTCTGCGTCACTTTGGTTGATTCTAGTTTCTCTCTTGCAGATCAGTCAGCAGTTTTTAAATCCTCCATTTCCAACAGCAGCATCGATTGCGCTATGATTCTGCCCTGTTGCTGGACACCGCATTTGCTACTTTTGGCTTCCCCTCTTCACTTGGAAGGCAAAGGTCTGGTGCAAGGGGAGGCCCCGTACTCAGCGTGAGAAACAAACTGGAGTTACACCTACGGCTTATTTTATTGTATTTTTATTTGCATGAGGAGTTGAAACAAACTTTAGGGGTTTACTAAACAGGAACTGTTCAAGTCAAACAAACTATAGTTAGCAGGTGATGGGGAGGGAAAGGGGGGGCACACAGCAATCCTGGGGAAGGCAGAGATGGAGGGGGGAAGAGGCTGATGTCTTTTTACAACATGTGCACACACTAAACCTGTGCATGGATGCACCTCTTCTCCCTACATGCTCACCAACCACAGAGCTATTTGCTAAACCTCTTCAGAACATTGTAAATGTAAAAGCTGAAGGTAAATGAAACCACAACTTCCCTTAGCCAGCACAGGAAGGATTTGCTTTTTTGTTTTAGAAAAAGATTAATAAAAATATTGAAAAAATTCTTCTCCTTTTATATATTTTAACCTAGTAGAATTCAGCAGTTTTTTAGAAAACTATGTTACCCTGGAAAGAACATTCAAGTTCACAACCAGCTGCAAAGAAGATACACACAATGCCTACAAGCAGCTTGGGATTCCAGCACACAAGGACCAGGTCTAGCGGCATACGCACTAAAATGGGTGAAGAGCAGGGTGCATTTTTGCCATGCTAACTATAACTTTCAGCAAAAAAGAAAAAAATATGGTGGTTTTAAAAAGGCTCTAAACTCAACTGATACATACAAAAATTAGTTTTTAAAAATAATCATAGCAGTTTGGTCCCAACTCCAAGTTAACATTTAGATGTTTATTCACGTGCTTGTTTTCTTATAAGAACCAAAAATAGTTTCCAAAATTAGCCATCTTTAATTGGTGTTACTACATATGCAAAGGCCTAAAATAAGCAGAATATGAATTTAAAAAACAAAATACACAAGAGGGGAGAAAAATAAGCAGGTGAGTTAATCCCCACCTTTATCATCTCAAATTATAAGAGAAACAAAAATGTCAAGATACTGGGTTAAGCTGGGCACAAACTGAAATCCACACCGTCTTCAAAGACTGTTGCCAAAAAAATATCTGACCATCTAATAAGGTCACAAACAAGAGACAAAATTTATGGTCACACTCGATATTGGACCTTATTCAGGTCAGCAGGTAACGTCTTTGGGAAGAAAGATATACTCCGAGAGTGGATCCGAATGTAAGTGATCAGTCCCAGTCCACATGTACGGAGGCTGAATTTTAAAAATGCAATTAACTTAAGATAATTTCAAAGCTCCTCGGCAGAGCTCTGTTCAGCACTTCAGTATTACCCTGGCAGAGACTCCAACACTGCCTTGCGGGATCCTCTTCCTCCTTGCCAGGGTGCCCAGGGACATGTAGACTCCCTGGCTAGTCAGCAGCTGACTGTAGGTTGTCCTTCTCCTCTCGATTCTCCGTTCCACTTTCATCATCCTCAATTTCTCCCTCTTCTCCACTAAATTTGTCGTGGGCCCACTTGGGGCTAGTGCTCGATTTTCTGAACATGAAACGACCTCTCCCGCGGGGGAAGGAACCCCGGCCTCGGCCTCTATTCACCCATTTCTCACCACCTTCACCCTCCCGGTCATCGTGCTGCACAGGAAAGAAATCAGCCAGGTCAGACAACACTCAAATCATTTCCATCAATAAAAACGTAAATAGGCACAATATCATCTGCTAAAATAACCCCATCTTAAGCTGTGCAACACTGCAGCACAAATTGGATCCCCTTGTTGTTTAGGCAATGTGTGTCAAGTCGGATGAACAGTGAACTCAGTACATAAAAGAAGTGCAAGCACATTTGTGTTTGAGAGTAGCAGCCCCACTGGTTGAGGCTGGACGGGGAGAGCTCACTAAGCATGCTTTACTTTCCCCTCTACTTTTGTGCATGTGTTTCTTTTTCTGGCACAAAGCTTTTAGCAGTGTTCAGGACCAGATAGGACACTGGGGGCGCCAACACACTCCAGACTCAATGGGCCTGCAGCTGATTCTGTGCTTACATCTAGGAAGTTGTTTTACGGAGGATTTTACATGCAGTTATGTTCGTCCCACCTAACTAACTCTTCTGAACAGCTTTGCACCTATTTTCAGATGCTCTTTTGACCGTGTATGTCATGTTTACAACACATTTTTAAAAATGTTTGGGAACATTTTGCATAAGAGAAAGATGCTATTGGGACATCTCATTTTGATTAGGTTTATGGACTGGTTACATGACTTGGAATATTGTATCTAGGAGAGTGAAGTAGAGACCAACACAATATATAATAAAGATTATGTCTTCAACAGCAATCAGAAGAGAGGGCAGAAGATGGGACAGCAAGAGTGATTTAGGACTAAGCCACATATGACCTTTATAATAACCCTGAAGAAAGATTAGAGGGATCTCAAATATCCAACAGAAAGGGGCAGGGGGTGTTGGTGCAAAAAGGCCATTTAAGGCGGACAGTAACTCAAAAGTGAAGCCCTGAGAGAAATCCATGCAGGATTTTGCCAGACTAGCAGATGAAAAATGAAAGAATGCTACAGCCAGCAATAAAAGGGAATCACATTCGCCAATCCTAGAAGCAGCAGGGCGCTATGAGATGGATTCTAACTGGGTTAAGATGCATTTCCCATACTGCCCATGGAGGAGATGTTCTTTTCCTGGGCCCTCCAGATTTTGGTTAGTGGCAAACAGGTCTACAACGGTCACAACCAACTGCTACCTAGTTGTGAGTAAACATTTCTAGAGGCCTCTTACAGGGGGCAGTGAGGCGAGAACCCCAGAACTGGTATTTTAGATAGTTCGATCGTTGCTGGTTCTCTCTTCCCAGAAGACGACACATAACCTGTAAGAGCAGACAGAATGCAGAGCAAGGCATGTTCATGTGTATCCTGGTTCTTCCGAAACATACCAGATAATACTTTTTACTCTTGGGTGTGTACTCTGGGTCCCACTCCTCATCCCTGTTTCGCTTCTGAAAGTCATTGCTGCTGCTGCTGTTGTTGTTGTTATTGTTTCCCGAAAAAGTGCCTCTGTTCCATCCTCTCCCCCTTCCTCTGAACTGGAGTAGCACCAACAGAAGAGGGGTACAGAGAAAAGTACTTAGAGAAATGGCATTAGGTCTTTCTTTCATGTAACTAACTGTTCCCAAGCAAACCTTTAGCCTAGCCACAAGAAGACTGTCAAACACCTAACACACTCATTACCTGTTAATATTTTTGACCTTATCTGATCACACAGCTGTGTAATTCTGTGGGTAGCTATCTATCTGTTTATATGCACGTGCAGACAGTGCAAGGGAAGGCATTTCACCCATACAACGTGCAAACACAGCAGGGCTATTTGTTTAAAACATCAGCTATTTCTAAGGAACCAGTGCAATTGCAGCCAGAAGAGTTATTAAAATGGCTTCATCGTAAGTTCTCTGACACAAGCTTGTCTACTCCTGTCAGTGCTGCTGACACACACTAGAGCCTACTGGATTGGATACGGTCTCGGACATCATCAGCAAGACTGTCAATTTCAATCTCCAGAATTTATGCTGGGCTGGTGATTGGGAGCCACCATAGGGTGTAGACTCACAACCAGACTACTGTATTTCCAGTCACCTTTAAGATCACATTCTACCTGGTAAAAGCAGCAATTTGCACAAAGTCTTCTGCAAAGCTTTTTTGCTGTTGTCTTTTAAGGGGGTAACTTACGAAGGTCCCTCTAGCTCTTCCTCTCTCATTTGGGCCAGCAAACTCTTTTGTCCCAAGCCTGGATTTGTCAAAGCCTGTGGTACACTCCTCCCTCTCCTCGCTTTCCTCTGGATAGTCCTCCCCTTTGTACGAACGAGAAGATGGTGAAGATGAAGAAGTGGACCTGGATCTCTCACGCACTCTCCTGTGTTTCCTGTACCACGGATTGAGAGGGGGACAGGGGAGAGAAAAATCACCAGTGTGGTCATTAACTTGGTACTGTCCTGTCTCGGCTGTGAAGTCACGTTATCACTCCTCTACCCTCCCTTATTATGTCCATGCACAGCCAAAGTCACAGCTCAGGATCAGCTACAATGTGCAGCTCTGAGGTCACAGGACAGCTCCTTTCCCAGGATTTGTTGCACTTTTCAGCTTATATTATTTGTAATAAGGTAGCAAACTGAAGCCCAACTGAGAACAGACCCCACTGTGATAGATGCTGTACAAACCCATAGACAGTACCTGCCCTAGAGCTTACAGACTAAACAGATGAGATCAGAGAAGAGAGAGATGGGAAGTGACTTCTTTAAGGTCAAACAGCAGGGCAGTAACAGAGCTGGGAATAGGATAACCCAAGTCTTCTGACCCCCAGAGTCCAAAGCCCTGTCCACCAGGCTGTGCTCTCTGATCACAGAGGTCTTTAAACCTATTGTACAGCTATGCAGTCGGGACTGATTTATTCCTCCTACTGGCCTCCTTCCTCCAGTAGGTACCTTGACCTGCATCATCATAGGAGAAAAAAATCCATCCAGTTGAAGGGGCTTTTTTGTTAAGAGTTTCCAATTATGACACATTTGAAAAAGAAATCAGGTGCATTCTGCGTTATATGAGAAACTTCTATTTAAGGTAATGTCACTCCATGACATGACCAGATTTGCAAACTGCACCTTTCTGAGAGGAAATAAAATGGTCAGCAATTGCATGGCTAGAAGAACATTACCGAACGATTCCATGGGGCTGAGCTGTTCCTCTAGGGCCCTGATCCAGCAAAGCAGTTAAGCATGTGTTTAACCTGAAGCACAGGAATAGTTACATTGACTTTAATGGGAAAATTCACAATTCATGGTGAGCACAAGTTTTGATGGATCAAAGCCCAGCCTGCCAGTTCTGTCTGAATGTATGAATATGCACGAAAAGGCTATTTCTTTGCCAATTTTGACAGCCAGGGTGTCATTCAAAAGCCAGCAGCTTATAGATGAGCAGTAAAGGTATTTTCTTTAAAAATTAAGTCACCTATTGGTCCACTGAACTCAAAAACACATCACAAGGTTTCTCCTGGGTTACATACAAGTCACAGTGCCAAAATAACCTCTGTGCATTAGTTAAAAGGAAAATGGAACCAATGGGAAAGTATTAAAATGAACCGAAGAGCAAATCAGTGGAGTCACTGACCACATTTCTCCATTCTGTGTGAAGGGAAGGCAGTAACAAAACAAAAAAGGTCATTTGCTCATCCTGGCACAAGCAGCCACTTAGTTTGTTTCCCCTGATTATTCAACATGTAGGATAGCTGCACTTCCCCTTTGTAGTTCTGCATCTAATCACAGCAGCACAGCTCAGCTCTATCAGTTACAGCAGCAGGCATACTACTAGGGCTGTCAGCAATTCATCGCACTGTTAAACAATAGAATAAATATTTTTGGATGTTTACTACATTTTCAAATATATTAATTTCAATTACAACGGAATACAAAGTGTACAGTGCTCACTTTATATTTATTTTTTATTAAAGATATTTGCACTGTAAAAGATCGTATTTTTCAATTCACCTCATACAAGTACCGTAGTGCCATCTCTTTATCATGAAAGTCGAATTTACAAATGTAGAATTATGTACCAAAAAACCTGCATTCAAAAATAAAACCATGTAAAACTTTAGAGCCTACAAGTCCAATTAGTCCTACTACTTCTTCAGCCAGGCTCTAAAAAAAAAGTTTTACATTGTTTTTGAGTGCACTTATATAACAAAAAACCTACAATTGTACGTTGTACAAAAAGACTGCACTACAGTACTTGTATGAGGTGAACTGAAAAATACTATTTTATCATTTTTACAATGCAAATTTTTGTAATAAAAAATAATCTAAAGTGAGCACTGTACACTTTGTATTCTGTGTTGTAACTGAAATGGATATATCTGAAAATGCAGAAAACATCCACAGATATTTAATAAATTTAAATTGGTATTCTATTGTTTAACAGTGCGATTAAATGTGATTCATTTTTTAAAATCGCAATTTTTTTTTTTTGAGTTAATCGTGCGAGTTAACTATGATTAATTACAGGTTTCAGAGTTGCAGCCGTGTTAGTCTGTATCTGCAAAAAGGACAGGAGTACTTGTGGCACCTTAGAGACTAACAAATTTATTTCAGCATGAACTTTCGTGAGCTACAGCTCACTTCTTCGGATGCACGAAAGCTCATGCTGAAATAAATTTGTTAATCTCTAAGGTGCCACAAGTACTCCTGTCCTTTTTATGATTAATCGATAGCCCTAGATACTATCAATTGCATAACGCAAGGTCTTGTTTCCAATAAAAGTCACAATAAAAGTGGCAAGGATCATGCAATAAGGAAGTGAAGATTAGCCTTCTACATACTTCTTTTTTGACCCTTTGTGACTTCTCTCTGGTTTCTCAGTTGATCTTTCCCTTGAATGGCTTGAATCTCTTGAGTCCACGGATTCTCTCGACTTCTCTCGTTTAAGATCTCTTTCCTTATGTTTTTTACGACGTTCGATATCAAGGCGCAGGTCAACTGGGTCGTCTTTATATTTCCCTTCACTCTGCAAAAGCAGGGAATGGGTGAGAGTTTAACAGAAAGGTTTAGCAGCTTACCAAAGACTTCAGCACCATTACTTTGCTACTGTCTGCAGAAACTTCTGGAGGGCATGAGTTTATAAACCAACCACTCAAAAATGCAGAATGATTCACTACAAGAATATAACATCTTCATTTGAAGTCTTCCGTTTTCCTACATATTTGTATTATAAATACACTTTCCCTCTTTGAAACAGTATAAACCTACACTGATAGTCCGGGGATGAGGGAAGGGGGGAGGAGAGGGGAACCCTATCAGGAAACCAAAGACTAACTTGGGTTATGTATCACAACCAGAGAAAATGGACAACATTAGTGGCTAATGGTCCTCTAATGAGAAGTCAAGTCCAAATGATTTTGTATCACAACTGGGGAGCACATGCAGCCCTAGCTCTTTGGGTTTCTCGTGTCCCCCAGGGGATTGCCACCAAACAACAGAATTCCTCCCCCTCCTTAGATAAATCAGACCCATCTCCCTAAATGACAGAACAAATTTTAAAGTGCTAGACCTGAAGGCAGCACCGAAGGAGAGAGGGTTAATAGCTGTTTGCCACTTGGAAGATGTGATGCTAACATCATGGTTACTAATTCAAGTGGTGGAGTTACACAGAGGCCAGAGAAACGCAGCTGTTGAATTTATTCTGGGAAATATCATGGACATTCTTGGAATCTTGTTTTAATCACTGTCAATTGAAACCAAACCTCCTTACTAGTAGTGATCTTCTCTATGAATGACACGCCAGTTGCACTTTGTTTCACAGAACCAGGGGGCATTCTACACAAGATTTTTCCCTCCACGTATCTGTCTAGCAGGTCTATTAATGTAAGTTACATTATGAAGAGAAGAGAAAATAGCCAATAACCAGAAAAGGCAGAATCAGGAATAGTATAGTTAATTGTATGCAGAAAAACCTTCAACACTAGGTACAATCTTTTAAATTTAGTGAACAAGAGGAAATTTTCTGGGTGTGTAACACTTGTCTTAATATCGTTTTCCAATTAAGAAATTCTCCTTTGGAAAAGGAAAATAGTTATTGGGTTAACTGAGTAGCCTCTACAGTATTTGCACATAGTGCTATGCTTGGGAACTGCATGACTGGATTTGCAACATGCACCAGATGATTAGATTTGCCTTGAATAAAAACAGGGATTAGTAATTCTCTAGCTATTAAATTTTTACTTACATGAATTTCTAAACACTTTTTTGTTTAAATAAAGATTAATTTCAATTAGCAGCAGGAGTGGGAGTTGGTGCTTTGTTTGTATTGTTTGCTCTTCTGCTTTCCCCAGGCAAAGGGTTTTAACTCAGAGCAAAAATGCTCCCAACACGATGGTTGATAGGTAAGTGACAAAATCATCAGCAGCAACCTTATGTAGCGCAGCAGACACCTATTTGCATTTGTGAGGGCACATCTGTTTCATGAAGGGCTGGAGAGCTGTTTGAAAACCACGTTTTTTATACACACTGCCAAGCTGGCGCTCAGAGATCAGGCCCATCAAATTCATCTCACCATCGTCCATGTCAAGCCACAAGTGTGTTTGGAAAAAATCAAAAACAAATATATGAAACAAGTAAGGTTTCAGCAGGACCGTTTAAATCTCTTCACCGTAAATATGTATGAAGTTGAACAAACAAAGGTTAAAAACTCCAAAATGTAACATTTTAGATTAATTCATTTTTATAATTGCTTATAGATTGTATAATGGCTTAACACTGTTCTACTCAAAATAGCTAATATACTGGATTCCCAGGTGCCTGTTCTATCAAAACAGATGCTGAGTGTTAAAGCAACAGCAATCAAAAGAAATGATACAGTAAAGTGTTAGAACAAGATTTATTATCTGCTTAGTAATAGTGTATTTGGTTTAGATACGGATTTATTTTTACTTTCCTTTTTGACATGCATGTCTTTTGAAAACATGGTTGGAAATATCGCATGTATACAATTGATTTAATAATACTTACAAGCAGAAAAATATCACAAAAAGTCTCTTCTCTCATCATGGGCACTTGTTCCAAATATCCTCTTTTTTTTTTCTCAAGCTCACCTCAATTGACTTTGGGGTCATTTACCATATTCTAACCACTTCACAAAGGTTGTTGATACATTTTTAATAAAAATTAACCCTTTGTAGTTCATTTTTAGAATTATGCCCATCCTTAAAAGAAAAACACAAACTTAAGTAGAGAGTAATTTAAACAAAAACATCACTGTTAAGTTCATGCCCAATGCACTCATTTGGTTCAATTACTGATCAGATCAACAGTTCACCTTGTTGCCTGGCTCTCTGGTGCTCTTCATTTCCTCTGGAGTGAATCCGTGTTTTCTGAAAGTACTGGGAGAAATATCTATCCTCCTAAAAATAAAGCAGAGAATGAAGCTATTACAGCCTTCCCATAAACTGTACTCCAAGTTCTCCTAATCCTAATTCTATTTTAAAACAGGTAGTTTCTCCATTATAAATACACACACTATACAGCTTTTTAAGGAAAAGCTGAGCAGGCCATTACTCCCTGAAAGTGAGATGCTATGCATATAGAGCAACACACAATCTTGATATTCAGACCGTAACAGGTGCATTATGTTAACGAACTGATCATTAGTGTGTTAAAAGTCCTTGTAATATGATTTTCTTACCCATGACTGACTGGGGAGCTGCTGAGCATGTGTTACTGTGCTGGCCCCCACAAATCACAGGTCTCTTGTACAATATCTCATTGCCTACGTCAATGGCAAAGCCCAATAGCTCCAAAGAAAGAGTTATCTAGCAGATTGCAAATATGGTAAAGAGGTTATATTTATTTACAAAAAAGAAACTGGCAAATTTAAACTGGGTTTGGGCTGAAAATCTAGTGCCTAGATAATAGGATAGATGAGCACACATACAGTGCAAACAATAATACTTAGCCCCTACTTGTGTTTCTGCCTATTTTAAAAAGATAAATTAATATAATTTGGGAATAGCCATATCATAGAGGCACTGATGTCACTTACTTTTGTGGGTTTAAAATTGTGTGTGTGATAAGACCAAACAAGAACAAGGGGACAGTCAATAAAATTGAAAAAAGAGAAATGTAAAGGTGAGAGAGCAAAAATGTATATGTGTTTTTTTTTTTTTTTTTTAAAAAGGACTAATCAATCTGTGGAATTTATTTCCTCAAACTAGGAGCCTGGAGCTAGCACGATTCAAAGACAATTAAGCATTTCTGTGACATGAACATGCAATTACATTAGACATCATCAAAACAATTTGATAAGGGATATAAGCCTTCATGCTTCAGAGCCTTCAGCCATCTAAAAAGGACTAAGAACAACCTTTTCTGAGTCAGATTATTCCATAGTTGTCCTTATAGGGTTTTTTACACCTTCCTCTGAATCAGCTGGGATTATCAGAGAATGGAAATCAAACTAGACCAGGGTTTCTCAAACTTCATTGCACCGCGACCCCCTTCTGACAACAAAAATTACTACAAGATGGCAGGAAGAGGGACCGAAGCCTGAGCACCCCACCCTGGGGGGTGACAAAGCTTGAGGGCTTCAGCCCTGGGCAGTGGGCCTTGGGCTTTAGCTTCAGCTCCAGGCCCCAGCAAGTTTAATGACAGCCCTGGTGACCCCATTAAAAACAGGATTGTGACCCACTTTAGGGTCCTGACCCACAGTTTGAGAACCACTGACCTAGACAAATGACTGACCTTTGCCAAGGCCCAGTATGGCAATTACTGTGTTCCTAACTAGATGGCTGATAAGTCGTGTTTACTGTTGGCTCCTCTTTTGTATTTTTGAATTATGCCCCATAGTTAACTATTGATATTTTAAAAATACCCTTGGAGGTTTAGAAAAAACATTAAAACAATACTCCCCACCTGTGGATTTCAGGGCTCTTATTTTTAGCTTGATCTTGCTCCATTCCTCTCTTTAGGTATTTTGTAAAGCGTTCGTTCAGTGTCATTCCTGAAGATCCAAAGTGATGCTCTGTTGGGGTTTTCAATGAAGAAACATCACACAATTAAGACAAGTCAGATTTTAGGACGACATGTGAGCTCTACCATCATGTCTGCAATGGATTCAGAAAGTAAAAATGTGTAGCTAGAGGATAAATGGATGAGAGTCAATGGGCCTAGCAAATGAGGTCACCTCCTTGAAATCAAAGAATTGGTGCATGCCTGTGTCGGTGGTGAATTCTGCTCCAAATCTCTTTAACAATGAACATATTTTTAAAACAAAAACTAAATTTATGCAAATTGATTAGAATACCTCAAATATCTGCAGATCCCATGCCAGTCTGCGGCAAAACTATTGCTTTTTGTTGTTTCAAGGGCAGGCAAGACTGCTTCCCCCATCTCCTCCTACAGCTAAACGCAAGAACTTGGGGGAAAACATCTCACTTGGTTGCTATTCTACTTATCACTGGCCCTGTTGGTCAGCAATTCTCTTGGGTAACTAACTAGCACGAATGGAACACTGTTCCAAGGAACAGACACAGTGGGGTAGAGAAGCAAGGGGTGAACTTTCAACCAAGAATGCATGGACATTTGACTCACCTTTTACATGATGGACTATAGTCACTATGTGCTGAGCAAACAATTCAGAAGGACTTCGCTGAGACTGAGCTGACTGTATATGGTGGAAAATGGAGCGGAACTCCTGCTCTTTTTTGTTGCTGTGCACTAAGTCACGACATAGCTTCCGCTCCTGTGCCAATAAACCACTTGGACTAGAAAAGAACACACATTTTAAAAATATAACCATCATAAAAGCAAGCTAAACAAAAGCAGCTTTCAAACTGCAAGCTGACAACCTTCAAAGCAATAAACTGGACTTATTCCAGCCACTGCATTTTATGTACTACTAGAAAGTCATCTGCAATACAATTTTCAATGGTTCTGTGTTTGCCCCCTTATATGGCTTCTGAACTATGGGTTCCTCTTTTCTGCAAGGTTCATCACAAACTTCCCTATTTATAGCCAGATCTTGTTCCAATCTGCAAATGATGGGCTATCTGCATCAGCCTCATATAGGAAGAAGTATATTTTACTTTTTCCTTCTCCGTCCAACATCTGCAGCTAGATTTTAATCTCAGAAGCAGCAGACAAAACTGGATAGGACCAGGCCCAGAAGCTCTTCTCAGCCATCATTTATTTGAAGCCCAAGTGTGTTAAATATCCCAAATGAAGCAGAGGCAACCACAGAAGATGGAAAAAGGATCTTCAAAGCCCTGAAAAGGTTGGGTAAGACCTTAATATTGCCCTAGAATAAATCTAATGAAAGCTGGATCTGTTAATAAATGTGCCTCACCACAATGGGCAATCAGACCGACACTGAGGATGAGAGCGTAGAAGTAACAAAAGGTTGCTCAGAAACAGGAGAGCTGACTGTCCAGTATTGCTCAACCAACATCCCAGTTCCTGCATGTAAGTCAAACCCTTCCCATCACATCATGGATAGCCCCGACCCCATCATCCCTGGAGAAGAACAGCAGTCACCATCACCCTGCTGCAGGACAGAGAGGTCTGATTTAAACCACCAAGCAGGAACTGTAAACTTTCATTTTAATCTTGTTCTACATTTGTACTTCAGTATAAATAACCTTTCTTTAGGAAAATAACTCACCAATGAGACTGGACCTTTAAAATATATTGATCTACAACTAAATATAGCCTTGACACAAAATTTGGTACTTTTTGCTAGCCAGGAAGATACACTGTATCTATACACATTTATTTAAGCAATTATATAGCATTACTCACTTTTGTTCAGATTCTTACATTATTACGTTATACAATGGTGACTGATGCATTTCTTACATACTAGATGCTAATTTTTTTACGTGTGATTTGTGTCAAGCTGTATTTGGATGAAAACTGAAATTCAATTAAAAATGCACAAAAACAGCATTTTAGAATTGTTTTTTGATTCAATAAAGCTCCCTTAAACGTGCCAGATACATCAGAAAAAAGTTTATCAAAACTTGTTTTGCATTTAAACCTGACTAAACAAAGGAAGAATAAACTGTAGTGAGTGAACAGACTACTTCTGGTCACCAACGGCCAGATTTTCAAAATGTATCTAAGATGCAGATATGTGTCTAATGAGATTACAAAAGCACCGGAGTTAGGCACCTGACTCCCACTGAAGTTAACTGGAGTTAGGTACCGTGGGTGCTTAAAATGCTTTTGTAAACCCAGTAGGCACCTACATATCTTTGAAACTCTGGTCCCATGTTCTTCAAATTCTTAGAATTAGTAAATCTTATTTTCTCCCAGCAGGTTATTATCCACAGACAAGAGGAGGAAAACAAGCTTTTGGCTGTTAATGGATTTTTCAATTTTCAGTTGTCTCACTACATCTGCTAGCTACACTGAAAGCAAAAATAATTAAACTAAATGCTTTCCAGCCCAACAGAAACCGAAAGCAGATGCTGAAACCATTTTCTCCAGACTAAAAATAATGAAAATATAGATCCTTAATGCAGTACATAACATTGTTTCCCCCCGATTCTGTATAAAAAAGCAGTACCCCTTTAACTCATCAAAACTGAAGAGGGCTCACTGATGCAGTATTTAATTACATTATTTTAACAGATTATAGTAAATCTAGGCCTTAACATAGGTTGTCATAATTTCAAATTTAATTTTACACTGATTTTTAAAAAGAAAAATGTATTTAATATAAAGTCTGATTTTATTTGTTTAAAGTGAGGGTTTTTCATCCACCCTGCTGCAGCACACACCTCATGTATAGAATTGCTTCAGTAAAAGCAAATCTTGTGGCTCAGAAAAGGCTGTTTTTCAAAGCACATCCAAACTGCAGTATAACACTAATGATAATTCTGATTGCGCATTGTTTGCATGTTCAGATATTAATCCCTAAACCTGTGATGTATGTCCTCACATCTGACTCACATGCCATTAGCAGCCATCTTAGTTTCTTTCTCTTCATTCCTGCTGAGACTCAGGGCTCCCTCTAGTGTTCCACTGAGCAAACTGACCTTTGATTCATGGCTCTTCCCTTTAGCAGAACTAACTTTACTCAGCATCCCCCTAGTGGTCTCCTGAAGCACCAGAGCCTTACAGAAAATTTTAAGTGGCTTCTGGGGCTTCTAGGATTTCACTAACAATGTTACCATATATTGAGAAGAGGAACAAAGTGCCCTACAAACATACATACAAACAAACTGTAATGCTGATATTGCAACATTCTGAGTAGCTCTGGACAGTGGGGAGCAGAATTTGATTACTGTTGAACACGGAATGGTGTGGTTTGAATGAAGGACTGGGATTCAGAAACTCCCAAGTTATAAACTGGTCTCTTTGCACTGACTTCCTGTGTAGCTGAAGGACAGTCACTTAAACTTTATGCTTCACTTTCTCCATCTGCAAAATGGGGATAACATGATTCACCTTCCACACAGGAGACTCATATTCGCATGTTAACATTTAGAGATGCATGTGCTCTCTGTGACAAATGACATGTTGGCAGCTGATTGTACAATACTCTTTATTTAACTTGCCTACGTTTTAGAAAGATCCACAATGGGCTGGGGGGCAGGGGGGAATAGGCTAGTGAAGTCACTACCTAGATTTAACTTAAAGGCAAATCCTTACCGTGCAAGATCTTCATCAAAGGAATCCATTCGGACATTGACCTGGGCCTCCCGGGTAATGGAAAAGGAGGATTTGCCAGTGGCTAAACCATCTCCTCTGGTTCCCAGCTTTTCCCGACTCTCAGAGGCCTTTCTCAAAGGTGGTGAAGTACTTTTTTCCTGACTTGCTTTGTAAGTGGTCACTCTAAAATTCTTTTCGGGAACAAACCCCCTGTGACCAGCTTCTGCTCTCTTGGATGCTAGCTTGTCTTCCTTTTTAGATCTTTCAGAATAGGGATCCTCCTCCATTTCCTCAGCTTTCCTTTGCTTCTCCTTTCCAGATGGTAAGAACACTATGCCTTCCCATTTACCTGGCCTATCCTCATCCTGATTTTTGCTGGAGGTTGCTACCACTTTAGACATGAATTTGGGCTCATCGTCAAACTCCGAATCCTTTCGGCCCTTGGCCTTGTCTTTCTTATCCTGCTCATCCATCTCCTCTTTGCCATAATGACCTTCCTTGTGGAACTCAGCCATCTTCAGCTTCTCAAAGTCATCCCGAAACTTATAGCGTTTAGGAGACTGGCTGCTGCGATAAGGCTTTTCAGGGTCAGTTTTGGAGGTGTACAGATCTGATTTCGTCTTGCCATCTGCTAAACCCAACTCAGAGAAGCCTCCCTTCTCTTTCATTTTTTCCTTTTCAACATTTGTTAGTTTCTGTTCCTTGTCTTTCCCATTCTCAGTCTTCTGTTCTTCCAAATACCTATTTAAAAAACAAACACACACATACACACACACACACACATTTAAGCAATTCTCTTATAGAAGTATAGACAAGAGTCTTTAATTCCTAAAATTCAAAGCAAGCAAACAAGTCTTAAAAATGCCAAGACTTAAAAACATACAGAAGGCTCTCTCTGGTCCCTAATAAAGTAAAATGTAAAGCAGGCTACCCAAATTTTTACTTTAGAAGACATGAATAAGGTCTTAATATATTCAGCAAACGTGCTGGAAGATGGGTATGCAAAATGGATGATGTGAGGTTCAAGAGCAAAGTGGAACAGCAAAAGCTCTTCTTGAGCAAATAAAAAGAGAACCAACTTACCTATATTTTCTAAGGAAAATATTAAGGTCTTACCCAATCTGTTTAGTCACTTACAAACCTGGTTCAGAAGAATTAACACATCAAAACTTTCAACTTGGACTGTTCTGCTTTAAACAACACACTGGAAATAAATGCCTCAAAAGCTACGTCACATTTTGATGCAAGTTTCCTAGGAAAGCTAAACATTTCATATACTGTAAACACAAATAAAAGCAAAAAAAAAAAGGTTAATGGGAAAAATATTTCTTCTCCTGGGAGAAGACACACTTTATTCTAGTCCTGGGAATGACAATCCCCCAAAGTAATTTGAAGTTTAAAGGTATGCTGGTGAAAGATTATCAGCACATATTTCAATGGGATAGCAGTGGGTTAAGTCTAAAGCACCTCAACACACTATTTTAAAAGTCAAGAATGGAGTAAGACCTAGTTCTGCTAATACACCACTAACTCGATATAACGCCACCCGACAGAACACAAATTCGGATATAAAACGGTAAAGCAGTGCTCTGGGTGGGTGAGGCTGCGCACTCCGGTAGATCAAAGTAAGTTCAATATAACACGGTTTCACCTATAACGCGGTAAGATTTTTTGGCTCCCAAGGACAGTGTTATATCGAGGTAGAGGTGTATCATCAGAGGTCTTTGACAATTAATAGAATTTGCTCCAAATAATCTTAAATTAACAGAGAGAAATGAAAATGATTAAGGAGCATTTGAGAACACAACAACAGTACCTTTCGAGTGAGGAGGTTCTTTAAAATGAAATTAATTAGAGGGACACTTGTCAGGGGTTTGGGGTGAGGACTGGATCAGACTAGAAAGATACTCCTGTAATGATGATCTTTTTTCTCCTGATTCCAATCATACATAAAATTTACCCCAATGCATTTGCACCATGGCTCTCACAGTGCCTATATTGGTTTGTTTCCATTAGGATATGCAGTAAGTTGTGTGTTTTAAGTTTTTTAAACAAAACTTTTCCCTTTGCAAACTTATAATATTTGCTGGAGCCCAAGAGTCACAAGCCTATTAATTCTGAGATAGATTTCAAGAGGGAATCAATATTTTGTCTGTTAAACTTGACGGTGCCCAAAAGCAAGCAAACAAGCCTTCTGCAAGTGAAGGTTTTAGTTGCATCTGCACCTCTTTCCCCAAAATCAGCAAGTCTGGCATCAATACCACCAACTGAATTTTTAATGCTCTAGTGTCCATTTAAAATTGCGAAATGCCCCAAAATAAGTAATTAACCATTAGTGAGGTAGGGAATATACAACCACAAATATATATAAATTATATGCAGTGATGCAAGAATGTGACAATTTTTAGACTAATTTAAAAAAAATCAAATTACTGGAAAAACTCCTTGAGCATTTAAAAAATTTATTAAAATAACCTTTGAGTTCAAAAGTGAATTCTGGGGTATCTATGTAATCTTTACAACATTAACAAAGTTTAGATGTTAAGAAAACAGAACTAGAGAACTACTTCCAATAATGCAGAATAAGGCCTACCACTCTACCACTCAATGAGAGTTACACACACCTCCCCAATTCCCACCCCAGAATACCTGGCATGTGAACTCAACACAAAGGAAAAATGCACAACTTGCCTCTTCGAAAAGGCTGCCCCACCAGGAGCTGCTGCTTCCTCCTTCTGCGAGGCACCATAAATTGAACTGATTGCCGTGGGACTTTTACACACAGGACTCTTCCTCGTTGGGCTCAATCCTGATGAACCATGGTCAAACGGACCCTGATGTGAGCCTGTCTGAAATGAGGCACTGCTTTGTAAAACAGACCCCAGCTGTGAGGGGTTTGACAGTGGAGGACTGGGCTTCTGCAATGGACTTGGCCGAGGAGAACGGCGCCTCACCACAACAGACTGGAGAGGACTTTTTAGCGCAGGACTGCGCTCTCTTGGGCTAAGCTCAGGCATGGCAGACACTCTTGAAACTGAACTTGTGCTGTAAGTGGTCATGTCTTGCCATGGCTTTGACCCCTCAGACACCTTGACATCTTGAGTAGCTCCTCCTGAAAATGGCTGATCCTTTGAATCATCACCTTGATTATCTCCCACAGCCTGTGATGCCCGCGTGTCCTTGGAAGAGGATTTTTTTTCCTTTATGGACCTACGCTTGGAAGACTCAACTCGGCTGTGGTTCGAGGAAGACCGGGAAGATGAAGACCTCCTTGACCTATCAGAAGATGACTTATCAGAGTTTCTAGAATGGCTTCTTGATCTTGGTGATGGAGACCTTCTCTTTGGCGATCGAGAGCGGGAACGCCCCCTGCGAGGGCTGTAGGCTTGGCGATAATTTTGCCAATTTGACCTGTAATTTCCATAGCCTCCTCGGTTATATTGGCCCCATGGATAAAATCCTCGGTTCCGCCCACGGAAATAATATGGTCTCCTGTACCCTCTGTTATGACCTCTGAAATCCCGGCTCTGATACACTCTTGGGTGGTTCCTTTCTCTGTTGTGAGATGGAGAATATGATCTTGAACGGGACCTAGAACTGAAAAAGAAAAAACAGTATTTGGAAACCTCTTTCCCTCAATGCAGCCTTCTAGTTGAAAAAGTTTTAAATGTTATTTTACTGGTTTTGTGTAGGGTTCACAGCCCCTTAAGTAATTTCCTTTTCTCCCAGTGAACACTGTTGCCCCATCCACACACAATCCCTGGCAGTAATTTCATGACATCTGAACTACAGCTGGACAGGAGACCAACCTCCTTAGAATCATGGCTGAGACCATGATAGGGATATATTTGTTCTGACTGTCCTCGGACTAATACGGCTGGTACCCATCTTCAGAAATCCAAGTGGCACGTCTCTCAAGTGTCCAGTTTTCACAGTCCAAAGAGTGCCAAGGGTATCTCTAATCCTTGGTCTCCTGCATGGCGGGAATGCATTTCTACCCCATAAGGCCAGCGCTGTCTCGTGTAACAGACTGAATTCTCCCTTCTTTGCAGCCCCAAATATCTCATATGCTTTTAATTTTAAACAGGATTTCAAGAGGAAAAACCTTTCCTTGCCAGAGAAATTAAATGAACTTCAACACTTGTAAGTGAAAATGGTAGCACTGAAGAGAAAAACAAATGACTGACTTCTCTATATTTCTAATCTCAAACCATACGTGAATTGCTGTTGTTCTTAATCTTGATCTCCATCAAGTAAAATAAAGACAGAGCATCAAGAAAAGATTGCCTAAGGCATTTAATGTGTCCCTAGCCTGATGCCACATGATGGCACTGTTTATCAACACATGTCCGCCTGCTTTTCAAAGGGTAGATATGAGTATGCAGATTATTAGTGGAAGAAGGAAGAGAACGGAATTTAGGACTGAATGGGAGTGTTCATATTTGGGGTCACAGACTTAAAGAACACAACATTTCAGGGGATATGTAAATACTGATCAGAGCTGAAGAAGTACAAGGTGTTTTCCCAATATAATTGGATGTCGCTTAGTTTTATCAAGTATTTAAACAACTGAAGTAGTTGCAGTTTTAAAAGTAGCATCACGGCTCGGGATTAATCAGGTTAATATACCTAATGAATATTGGACAACTGCAAAGTTGTACTGACAGGGAAGGGTATGAGCAACTATGTTCTTGTAAGATATGAAGGAAACTCCAACACTACACAGGGTTAAAAATCCCTGCAGCAAATCTCACTCATTGTTTATGATTATGCATATTTACTGGAGACATTAAAACACTTTTCTTACTGTATTAATAAAGTTGCAGTTATCTGACTAACTCCGGCAGTAACAGTATTTAGATATCCTATCCTGACAGGCATCAACTTCTACATTTCTCTCTCCAAAATATTAGTAACTGTACACAACATCGCCACTGAAGTGTCTAAAGCTTAAAATCAAATCTCACTTTTTAATTGGATTAAAATGAGGTTCTCTTTTGTCCAATTATCAAATACACAAATATTTAACAGGAACGGCTTATGTTACAGCACTAGTAACATCTGGTATGAATCTGCGTTAATATAAATTGCTTAATCATCTGCTAAAAGAATTTGTGCTCCTTTATTCAAAACAAAGAAAACAATGCAACTTACCTTAGATACTTTCTCATTCGAAAACAGTATCAACACAAGAAAGAAGGAAAGGCACATGCAGATGCAGGCAGTGAAAATGAACTGATTAAGAGAAGTGCTCCGAAAGCACTAAGCAGAATTCACATGCTCCTGTCCCCAGGCGCCTACTGCATTTGTTACCAATTACTAGTGAGGGACCTGTTGCATGCTGCTTCCAAAATCCATTCTGTCATTTTATTGAGGCATGGAACATGAAAATCTCACTCCAAAATCTGCAGAGACTGTTTACAAGAAATTATTTAAAAAGGATGCAGTATGCAAAATACAATATACATGTGCCAGAAGTGAATTATTTTTGCACTGCATGGCTAGCCAGTTAATTTACTATACATTGTTCTAAAGTTCTGGCAATTCCACTCTTTTTACAACAGTCAAAAACGAAAAGAAATAGCAACATACTTGATCCTACAAACAAAAGTTAAATACACAAGACTAACCAGAAGCAAACATGGGGAAAGAGCATGGAATACAAGTCAAACCACCAAAGGACATGGAAAGCAAAATGATGTCTCCAATTTTTTTTCCCCTAAACACAGATAAATTTTCTAGTCTCTTCTCCCTAAGATATCACACTACACCTACCTCAGTGAGTATGCGAAAGCCTTGCAAGAAGAGGACTTGTCTATATTAACCCTCTCCATTCCAGTTCTCTTTTACCAATTTATTAACAACATCCAAGTTGCTTCAGCAGCAACACAAGACAAGAGAGATTTGTCCTGTTCGATTTAATGCATCTGGATTCCGTAGTTACTTCAGTGCTGGCCAGATGCTCCAAACCTATACTGCACCTTTTCTAATACTTCAGCTTCCCTGCAAAAGAACTCAGTTCCACTTGAGTCTCCATCTCTGCTTTGGTTTTGTCCTGGCCTTCTCGTCTTTCCAATTGTATTTTTATTATATTTCTGCATCTTAAAAAAAATCCCTTTTAATTATTAACAGTTGCGTATGTTTACAAGCCTAGCAATGTTCAGAATCTTCATGATGCATTTCAGATTCATGAAAAAGCAGACAGACACTATAACATCTAGCCCAACTGGAATAGAGGGGTCTTTTTGTTTTGTTTTTTAAAAGTGAAGATCATTACCAAATGGTGGTGGCCTTGTAAGACATAAAAGCCTTAACTAGTCATATAGGACACTGGGTGATGGAAATCCACGCTTTCCTGTTATTTAGTCTTAAATTGGTTCAGTCAGAAGTAATTCAGAGATGCAGCAACTATCATGCACAATGAAGATTTCTCACCATAGATCTCAACTAATTTACATGATCGGCCCATAGTTACCATTGCAGAATTCAGTTACTGACTGTCCTCATGATGGAACACCTCTCAACCTCCACACACAGACATCCAACTTTCCCGTCTAAGGCTTAGACTGAGACTCTGGAAGAGACCCTCCTGAACTCAACTCTAAGAAATGCATGACTTTTCCTAAACATCTTTTTTAAACCTGTTATCAATAAAGTTTTGGGGGGTGGGTGGGGGAAGAGAACAGAGAAGCTAATAAATGAAAAGAAGGAGCACGTTTCACTGTGGAAATCTCTCAGGTGTCTTTCCCATTTGTCAGTTCTGACAAGAAATGATGCCAAAAATGTCAACACTCTCTGATTTCAGCCCCTTAAATCATCAAAGTGAATAATTTACAAAAAATTTGATCAAGAACAACTTAGGTCTGTTAAGAGATTTAAAATGAAGCCTTAAGTGAGATGTTATCTACTGCATAAGAAAGTAAAGTTTATCCTTTCCTCCATTTAGTCTGGGTCAACATTCCTTCACTAACAGCACAGCATTCCGAGGAGCTACATCTACTTATATACCATACATATGGGAATATTCCATTAAAATGATCAGCAATTATTAAAGAGTGCAGAAGAATGCAAGACACACGCGTGTTGTAGGACACCCTATCAATAGCATATTGCAAGACAGAACAGAGAGCAAACAAAATCAGTAAACCAAGAGACAGAACACTTAAGCTACTCTAGAATCTTACAAAAGGGTTTTCACAGGAGGGCTTGTTAGTGCAGCCACCATCTGAGCAGGACAGAGGAAGAAGAAAAACTCTTTGAAGTAAAGGGATGCAATTAAGCCGCATGCGTTACCTGAGCCTGCGTTTTCTTGATCGTGAGACAGAACGGGAGCGTGAACGGGATTTGGAGAAGGACCGGGAGCGTGATCTCGATCCAGATCTTGAACGAGACGAGCGGGATCCAGATTTTGATTTGTTAGTTTTCGACATCTTTGAAAGCTCCCTTCAGTTACACCTGTTGATATGGGGGAAGGAAAACAGAAAACATGTAAGTCAATAGTTCTGACTGGTTGGTTGGCTTCTCTCTCTGGCAGTTTTGATAGTTCCAGAGTCTCATACAGTTGCTGCTGAATCATGAAACTTTTTAATTCCTCTTTGCAAAAAGAAAAACTCTGGACTGCAAATTTTTTTTAAAAGAAGCAATTTAGCACAGAAACAGGAGGCAGGAGGAGGCCTCTGTGCTTTTTTAAGCATCCTTTTGCTCCAGAAAAGTGAGTTAATCTCACCCGTCATTACCAATAATGATGGTGCCTGTATAAAAAAAGGTGAATTAGCTCAGGTTTTCCATAAAGCTTTCTTCTGCTTTACGTTTTCAACAGGAAAAGCAGAGGAAGAGGCCATCAATAAAATAATCATCCTCCAAGATACCCTAATTTCACTCCTTTAGATGCAGATCTGCTAAACCATGAAGTGAAGTTCTAGACATATTACAAACCCCACTGCTCCAAGTGCGGTTCATGCAGTGCTACAATCAGTTACAAGAGTACACCACTCACTGATGAGTCCTGCTGCAGGTAAAATAATTTGTAAGTGCTTCTCAGTATTCACCAGTGTTTCAAATACTGACAATAAAGACAAATATCCCAAAGCATTAAATGACTTGAGAGAACCACTAGATTATATAGAAACTTAATAAAAAAAAGTGAATTTACCTGTGCTAGTTTAAGGAACATACCCAAGAAAAGCCAAACCAACCTCTTTGAAAGAGACCTTAAGGCCTACACTTTGAAACAACTGTGTAGTCACATGCCACTACCCAATCCCTACCAGACACACAACTCTTGAGGAAGGAACCAATAATGAAGAGCCATTGGAAAACAACATGTTGATGTAAAACTTGTCGGGTATTCTCGTTGTGGTTTTCCAATGGCTCTTCATTATTGGCTCCTCCCTCAAGAGTTGGATAAAATATAGCTAACAGATATAAAACATCTCAGATTAGGAGAGTAATTTCAGGAAGTTCATTAAACATTTGGAACAAATAAACCAAGTAAAATTCAGATGTGATATTTTATATTTAAAACTGATTAACTATTCTTCTTTATTAGTATCCAATTAAGTCACAAAGTCTTGGTACACATTTTTCAGGGCCCAGATGTCGATCTTAAAAAGTCTAATGATGAAGGTTATAAATGCCCTCCCTTGGTAACTCCTTTCCAAAAAGTACTAGAAACAATTCTAACATACCACAGTCAGGGTCACAAAAGCTCTTTTGTCATTTCTACCTAATAGCTCCAAAGCAACAGTAAGTTTCATTCCTCACTTTGTTCAGCTATAAAGCAAATCTTTAGAACTCAAGTTCTATAGCGCTGCAAAGAATATACCAAATTTTAATTCCTACTGGCTTCAACAAACTTTCCCACTCAAAGTGAAAATGCTTCTGCCTCTGAATTACTGGAGGAAAGTGCTGTTCCTCCAAACCTCAGGGTAAATTCTCTTTATTCTTCCTTCTACTCCATTCATTCCACGATAGCACTTACTGGGGTGAAACGAGGGTTAAATGCTAATGTTTTTGGATTTCTAGGGGGTCTTCACTGGCCACGTAAACACGCTACTGGAGCAGCACTTTAACGTGGCTTGCATAGCCGTGGCATAGTGCTGGGAGAGAGCTCTCCCAGAGCTCAAAAAACCCCCACCTCCGCAAGGGGAATAGTTCCCAGCGCTGGTGCACTGTTTACACTGGTACTTTACAGCACTGAAACTTGCAGCGCTCAGGGGGGTGTTTTTTCACACCCCTGAGCGAGAAAGTTGCAGAGCTGTAAAGTGTCAGTGTAGACAAGCCCTAAATATTCTACATTAGTGCTTGGCATAAAGCAGTTAAGTTTTACCTCCAAATGGCAGAGCAAAATTGAAAAGAACATATGCTCCCAGTTTTAGCAAGAAAGCAAGATGGTATGCAATTCATCAAGCCCTAAACTTCACTGAATAATAGAACCAGCACCAAATTATTTAGCATGTAACACGACATTGATTGTCAACTGGTGAAACGCAGACCCCATTAAGAATCAGAACTTTAATGGGAGCATGATTGGAAAATGGTACCAAAATGGGATACGTAATGCAACTTCTGCCTGAAAAGTGAGTAGAAATTTTGGATCAGTTTCAACACAAACTCCTGCCTCTTCAGTTTTCCTCAATTCTTTTCCTACTTGCCTCCCACACCCTACTTTAGAATTCTCAAGTATTAAGAGGTTTTAGCGCAGGGGGCTTAAGAGAACAGACAAGCAAGAAAAACCCAGTTAGGTTTCTGGGAAAATACTGGAAAATATTTGCATTCATAAAACAGGTCTGACAACATTTTCTCCATGATATCTTGTTTGCCATTCAAATAAATACATATCAGGAAATTCCCCACATCAGGAATCAGCTGTTCCCTCCACCTCCACCACCACCAAGTTTTTCCAGATGCAAACTTTGTTCGGAACATGCAATTTATCTAATAAGTTGCCACAGCAAGACAGACAACTGAAATTATAACTAGAAAAATGAATGTGGGTTTGTGTTTCAGTTTTACTAACATGGAGTACTGTATCTTTTGGGGACAGATGATAGACACAAGACATTTTAAGAGCATGAAAAAGGAAACCCCTTGTCTCCAGCAGAAGGAGCACCCATGTCCAGTCTAACGGTTAGAACAAGAGACTAAAAGTGTGATGGAAAGCCCATGAAGACAACAGAAAGATTCCCACTGACTCCAGCGGGCCTAGATCAACTCCTAAATCCAGATTTCTTGATTTCTCATGTAATCTTAGATTCTTTTTGTGACTAAACGATCTGTTCTCCTAATTTCCTCTGCCTCAGGGAGATTACATAATTCAATGGACTGTTGTAAATATTAGTGCCAAATTCTATCTTCTGATATCTGTGATTCAGACGACCTGGTTCCAATGGGAAATGCATGTGCATATTCCAGGGTAAAAAAATGGCTCAATGTTTGCAAAATGTGTTGTAAATACTTACTGCTGACTTTTAAAAAAATTCTTTACATTGCATCTTGATTTGTCTAGAGTAACAGCAGGGATACATAACACTACAGTTATAACTAGAAAGATTTTGCATTTTGAAAAGATCGTTTTACCTTTCCTGACATGTTCATTTCAAACAGAGGTCAGCTTTAAATAGTAAGCTTTTCTGTCCATTTTGGAAAGTGACAGATACAGACAGCACATCTAGAAATATACATACCAGAAAAGTATTTACAATTAGACTGCTTGGGATACAGAGATGGAAAATATTGGTAAAGTAAATATGCCTCTTAAGACATACAAGGAACAGATTATAGGATCAATTTCCTCAAGCAAAACCTCTCAAGGACAGTGGCAGCTGTCTCCATAAATTTCAAAATAAAAAGTAATATAATCACTTGGAATTTCTTTATAAGTGTTACCAGTTAAATTTTAAGATGGTCTCCTTCTAAAATCTGTGTTGGCCCATAGATATTCAAGTTGGCTCTCAGGACAGGCTGGTATCACCTGCTTACTTCATTTATGGTAAAAACATATAGAAATAATGGCAGCGTAACCTGATCCTGTCAGAGGAAAAGCTCCCTACCATGTTTCATTAATTGCTTTAGCTATAAAATATGAGAGCACAATATACCAATCCTTAATTACGATAATGGATAATTGTATTACTTAAAATTTATGCATGCAGTCTTTTTTACAAATGTATTTATTCAGCTGCCACCATTAAGTTATATGTGTGTTTACACTTGAAGAAATTTTTGTCCCTCAAATCATGTTAAAACATTAACCAACTAGAAAAAAAACCCACCAGGTTATTTAATATTCAGTTTTAAATTACCCAACGCCCCATACATCAGTCACATACAAAACCTAGCTCTAAACCCTCATCAACTTGGGACATGAAAATCTGTGTTTTGGAAGACAGTGAAAATCACAGCACTACACAACTAGATTATGTTGACTCGGTAAGATTATAGCTGCCATCCAGAACATTTCCTAAAAAAATGCATTCAAATACCTGCCTCTCAAGGTCACCAAATAGATATCTTATGCATTAATGGGTGTATTTTCAATTAAGGAGTCACTCTCTCTGTTACACTGCTCTACTGTGATATGTTGCCAATGCTCATAGTATTCAGTAATAGGTTTTCATTGCTGAAAGCCATCTGAAAAGTTTTATAAATCCTTATTCCTTGGCCTGTGTTTAACTATTTTTAGTAAGTTTCACATGCACATTTATTTATTTTCAGTAATTTTCTCCATAATCATCTGAACTAGCAATGTTTGACGTCACTGAGTTTATCCACATATCCTTAGAACAAGACCAGCCACACCGTAGAAGCAGACTATTACTGCATGGTACTTACATAGGGTTGTTAATACCAAAGTACTGTACTTACTAATCAGTACTTGGTTTTGGTTTAAAATACAACCAACAGCACAATCCAAAGGCTCTTTCAGACATGGTGTTTATGCAGAAAATATTAAAATGAATAGGAGTGGTGAGGAAAAAAGAGACCAAGCGTTCTTAACCCTGAAACTAAAATTCTGAAAGAAAAACCTCTAGGGTTATGTGCCTTCTAGCAGATGTTTATGCAGCTTTAAAGATGTTCTGTTAAAAATTTATGGTATGAAAACTGATTTTACTCAGTGCTATAAACGAACATAAAACTAGACTGAAAAGTATTTTGCCAAGGCTAAAAAATAATTCCAAAAAGCTATTAACGAAAGAACCACCATTACATGCAATTAAGCATGCAAGAACTGATTTATAAACTGGGCTCCTCAGTAACACCTGAAATGTGTGCACTACAATATTACTTCTGGGCAGAGGGAAACAGGGAAACAGTTTAAAGCTAAGAGTAATGTTAACTGAACATGGAAAACTGGCCAAGTTAACACAAGTGTCAGTAACTTTTTTGTGGATCTGGTTAAAATAGTAAAACTTGCTGCATGAGACCAGAAGGAAAAAAAGGAGCTACATAGGTAAAAGCCTATTCTTTACGTGCTATTTAAATAAGCTAAATAATTCTATCTGCTGCTTGTGTCCATTTTAAGTGAAGTCCAGTGGATTGACTTGAAATGTTTTCACTTCCAGTTGCCGTCTTTGAGTCCAAAATGTGTGGGATACTCCATCAACCACTGTCACCAACACCTTTTCAGGAACAGCATGATAACATTAACAGAATCAGCACTATACAAAGTGGGTTATGCCCAAGAATAACAGATGAAGTTACCAGGGGAGAAGTTACTTTAGTTTTTTCATTTTAAAAATGACACATGCCTCCCCATTCCAAGAAAAACTGGTAATGACAAATCTATTGACAATAGTTATAATTCCATACTGTAAAGCATATGGAAATACATGTTTGCTGCTCTGGATGCCGAAAAACAAGCAGTAACAGATCACAGATAAGAAGCATTATCAGCAAAGTAGGAAAGCCCCAAATGACAGCCACTTTTCAATGAGAGAACACTTGTGAAAGGACAGTTTTTACATAAAAATTAAAAGAAAACAATCTTTATAAAATAATTATGTTGAGACATTGACAGCTTTTCAAACGGCCATTAGCCACATGTGGACCAAAGATTAGATGGCCAAACTCAAAATACAGTGGAAAGGAAGGATGTAAGTAAAATATAACGATGGAAGGAATTCAACAGTCCCTGGGCTTAAAAAGATATTAAAGGCCACAAAAGATGGTCCAAGTTGCACCTTGAACAATTAAGTCTTTAGTGGTTTTCATATAACAAAACTAACAAGAAGTTATGGCCTGGCCTGCACTAAAAAGTTAGGTTGACCCAACTATCTCTCAAGGACGTGAAAAATCCGCACCCAAGTGGCTAAGTTAAACCACCCTAACTCCTGGTGTAGAGCACGATAGGCTGGCAGAAGAATTTCTCCTCCAACCTAGCCACTGCCTCTTGGGGAAGTGGAGTCCCTGTGTTGACAGAAAAAGCTCTCCCATTGGAATAGGTAGTACCAACACTGAAGCAGCTGCAGCTACACTACAGTAGCATTTCAAGCACAGACAAGCCCTGAGTTCTCCAAAGAGGTTATCCTACTTATGGGAGTCTGAACCTTGACTATACCTTGATCAAGAAATTTGGATCTTGACAAAAAATAACTGACTACCCCAATCTACAACATGCTAGACTCACACACTAGGGAGCCAGCCTTATTGAAGTCCTGATAACAAAGAGACTACTTTTTACCCAGCACAAAACCAGGTTTTAGAAGGTCTGAAAACACTATCACCTCCTCAGACTACTACTGACCACTTGGAGAAAACACTACCCTCCCTCATCCCAGGACTAGGTATAGGAACACGACCATGCTTAGAATAGGAAGATGCTACACTTTCAGAGGTTTTAAATTTATGCTCCTCTTTCATGCAGAAGATCTTAAAGTGGCCTGAGATGATCACAGAACAGGATCTTAAAGCTGAATATTGTTTGTTTCATCAAACTAAATATTAGGGGATTTTTTTGTTGTTGTCACCATGAGCCTACTTTGGTGTACAACATTTACTAATTAGTCATTCTTTTGTCTGGTGTAAGTGCCAGAAACTCTCCCCTCGTCAAGCTGTTCTGGTTGCTTCTTTGACCGTCAATGTAACTGCATGCAATAAAAATAGAAAACAGAACTCATTCCTAGCAAGTGAGCTGGCTCCCAGATATAGCTCTTTTTAAACAGCCTCTGGACTCAAAGGGTTAAAACAGAAGAGCAAGGCAGACAGACTCCTCTCACCTCACTATGGTAACGTTTCATTTGTAACCTTCGAACAGCTCAACCTAGAGTTCTGTCCTAAAGGAGTTAAAAGATTTGTTTACCAGGATTGCATCTGAACTTTATAGTACAAAAATCTTAAGGATATAAATAGTTTCCTCTCTCCATTTCTTGTAGAAACTTGAAATAAATTCTCACATGCTTGACGGAGGCGACGTTTCGAAGGAATTTATTTACCATTGACACAAGACTCCTGAAGATTAGTCTAGTTCTAATGGAAAGGTTACCTGTAAATGGAAGAGAGGGATTAACTAGGAAAGAGGCCCTGGCTGCACGCTTACCTTATTGTTTGGACTTCTTGATTGGATGGGGGGGAATCCATGTAAAGGAAACATATGCACAATGCCTGAAACGGCTGATAGAAGAAAGCAGCTCTGGAAGTGGGTAGAAAATGAAAACTTGCGTGGCCCTGCGAGTGAGGAGTGCAGCAGAAGCCTGTTGAACAGTTGCACAGAGAGCTATGGAGGCTCCTCTTTAGGAATGAGTCTGCAAGAGGTCACATTTCCTTCCTGCTTTCAGTCCTGATGACACTTCAGCCTCCACCCCCTTTCTCATTTAAAGGGCCAGGATTGTTTTCCTCCATTGCAAAGTAGGTCTCATCTGACAGCAGAAACAAAGCTTTGGTGATCCTGCCTGATCTGTTGCAGAGAGCAAGGCCGGAGCACAACTTGTGTGCGCGCTTGGAACTGTTTTCATACAGAGGGAGCCAGTTTGACAGCCAATTTTTAACCAAAGCTGCTGATTTTGTCTGGAAACCAGGAGGCAACCTTATGTTAAAGCTGTTAAGTGTTGAAAGAATCTTCCCAAATGCTGGTTTAAGTGCAGTGGGTCTCAAACTTTTTTTTAATGGTGACCCCTTTCACATCACAAGCCTCCAAGTGCGACCCTCCTAATAAATTAAACACTAATATTTTTAACACCATTATAAATGCTGGAGGCAAAGCGGGGTTTGGGGTGGAGGTTGATAGCTCTCGACCCCCTGAAGGGTCCCAACCCCCAGTTTGAGAACCCCTGGTTTAGTGAGCCTGATATCTAGGAACAGGATACACTCTAAAGCTATCTTTCAGAGTCAAACCTTAAGGCAGTTCTACTGATGGATTGTAACTATTTCAATAGGAGAGAACAAATAGGAGCAGAGGCTTTACATCAACATGCTGGTAAGCTTCAACAATCCACAGCCCAGTTAAAATATTAATGAGTTAAAATACTGTCACACTGTGGAAATCTTAAAACAATTCTTTATTAAAATACAATTATATATCATGAACTTTTTGACATTTCATTTCTGATTACATAATCATTTCTGATGATCATTACTGATTATTGTAGGAAGATGTTTGGTACAGGGACCTTGGCTTACTGGTTTCTAAAGTACCATACACACTTAAGGTACTGTATGAACAGCAACCACCATTAAATCAACTTGGAATATAAACTGCTGCGTCTTTTTAGAGTTAGTTTAGTAAATTCATTCATATTTCAGTGGTTTAAAACATAACAGTTTCTTCCACAGTGAAGATACAAAACAACGAATCTGACACTGCTAAAAGAATCAGAATAATTAGCTAACAGGAACTAGCCAGCTTATTGGTCTAGTTGGGTCATAAGTAATTCAAATTCTCAAAATACTTAAGTATTAGTAGCATCATGTTCTGTTATACTATGTGGTATTTGATCCTGTTGATCACAGAACGCCACTGTTCCACCTTAGAGATGTAGCAAGAGTTAACGGAAATACGCTCAGATGAACATAAATATGTGGACATCAGCTTGCTCTACCTCAAATGAAGTCAGCACCATCTACAATGCACTGTGATAGCTGCACAAGATCAGCAACTAGGTGAAGAGCAGCTGGCTGAAGCTAAATCTGGGCAAAATGGATCAGATACTGGTGGAGAAAAGAAGCACTCCAAAGAACTAGTTGCTATCACCAACATATCGCTCTCCTTGATGGCATCTAGCCTCTGATCAAGATGGTCCACAGTCACTGGATCCTCAATGCTTCAAAAGGTGAACATTTCTTAAACTACATCATGTATTTGTTGACAAATTTGACCATCTTGTAGTTTGCATATTTCTATAGCATCTACAGTTGTTAGATCTCAATAAAATGTGCTCACTCCAAGTTAACTATACTTCTCAAGTGTAAAAACGTGTCTGAAAAGAGTTAAGAATTTTTAGTAACTTTGGCTAAATATTCTGTAGCAAGGTTAAGGGTGTTAAACATCTGAAACCAGAGTTCTTTTAGCCACAAGCCAAGAACCCTTATAAATCAAGCAGATGCAATGCAGATTCCCCGTCACATCTATCCATTTGGTCTCCACCTTAATTGCAGAAACTAAGATTATACAGGCCAGTAGAAACCTTTGGTTGCTCTGTCAGCTGAATAAGGAATGAAGTCAGTTTTTTCTTCTGATGGTTACTGAGTCATGATGCTGTATTTTTTTAATACAAACATTCTGATAAAGATGGCTAAGAAATTCCACACTAGAAGGCCAGGGCTCAAACAAAAATGCAGCATGGTAAAGTTCTGGCACTGCCTCCCTGCACAGGGTGTTCTCTCTTTCAGCTACTGGCACAGGGAAAATGAGAAGTTCCTAAATGAGAGATGATGCATTTCCAGTAGCATAATTTTAAATCAAGTAATCTTGCTAAAAACTAGATAGCATTGCTAAATTAACAAAACTGCTGTGATTTCCTGATTTTAAGGTACACTTCACAGAAAAGGTGCCCCCCTTTAAATTACCACACATTACAAATAAAGAAAACCCCCAGAAACAAGCCATTTAACTATCTTTTTTAGAACTTCAAGTAAAAATTTTATTCTATGTAGGAATTGCACGGCTTTGTCTTTTTTTGCAGCCTAAACAGAAGTTCCTTGAATCTGGTCAAAATATTTGCTTGACTTGTTGAAAAGAATTATTTCTCTCTCTCCTGTCAGGCAAACAATTTGAACTAGATACTTCCTGCATAAATGGAAAATAAAATAAGGACATATTTATGGACTTACCCAGGGCCCAAGTGAGAGTGGAGTTGCAGTATCTCCAACAGTCATTCCTTTTGGGTTCCGTGTAAATGCTTGCAAGCAGCAGCACTTAGAAGGAAATATTTCAGATATGTCTTTGCAGCACTGAGTTCAGGATAATCAATCCAGCCTTATTTAGTCACTGGCTTTCCAGGGACTAACATGAAGCTTAGTTGTTGAGTTCAATTACTGCATCTGATTCATCTATTTCCATATTAAGACACTTCTGCAAATAATTGAAAGCAAAATGTATACAGCTACCATATCAAAGCATTAGTGTGTGTATACACACAAAATGTGGGTAAAATGCATTTAAATTAACTTGTATTTAGGCAAGGTTATTTTACCTTTTTGTTCTGTGTAGTCCTTGCTATTCTGCAGAAGATATGAAAAAACCATCAGCTAAAGCCTGCTTTTCACTGAGTGCTGTGAGTACCGCTAAACTAAAGGTAACGCAATATCATCTTTTTTGAAAATCCTGAGCTGCATTCAGGAATTCTCTGTACTGTGAAATTCCTATGGCAATAATCTGCTGTTGGAACAAACTTTCTTTTCAAACTCTCTCCTGCTAAGGGTTTATATGGAAATGTAAGTTAGAGTTTTCCAGAACTATGGAAATTTCACTTGGTGCTCAGAACTGGAGCTGACTCTCAGAATTTGGCTTCTCAGATAAGTAGTAAAACACCATCGCACTTGCTTTTGTCTCCATTCTAGCAGCAAAGTTCTACATATCAAGCTTAACTTCATTTCACACATTAACCAAAAGAGCACACTGGGGGCTCTTGCTTCCACAAGAAATATATTTGGAGAGCAGACAAACATGAACTGGTCACAGTGCTGTGTGCAGGTCTAGCAGTATTTTTACTGACATTGCAAAGGATCCTGAAGCACTAAAAACTATACACATCTGGTACAGCGCCACTAAAATGCTGCTACCTCAGAGATGGAAGGAAGACAAGCAGAGCTCTGAAGGGTACACAAGAGTGAAACAGGGACAAATTTTGGCCACGAGCTATGAAACAAAGCCTTGTTCTCACAAAAATGCCACAGGGACTTGAACACTCATGAAGAAGAGGCAGCAAAACTTGTTTTCTAAGGGCCTTGACCCAGTGTTGCCGTCCACCACAGAGTTAAGTGAATGAAACTCAGTTAATCTATCATGGAAGGATAAAGGCCAGAGTCAATCCTACTGTGATTTGAACATGAGGTCTCAAGGTTACTGCAGAGGAAAAGCTGTGGGCAGCTTTCTGCAAAGCACTGGTAGCTGTTTTCTGTACTTTATTAAAAAGTAGAACAAAAATTAGGGTAGCCATCTGCTAAAAAATAGCTAATTTGGGAAAGGTTAAACATGCTATTTTAATAATAATGATGAAAGTAATACTAAGTATTTCTATATATTTCTAAGTGCTTTACAATGGAGGACAAGGGTCAATATTCCCATTTTACAGATTAAAGATGGAGGCAGAGAGAAGTCATGGAAATTGCCTAAGGCTATAACAGACAGTGAATGTCAGATCCAAAAACAGAACACAGGGGGTCCTGACTCCAAGTGTGTACTTGCCTCAGTCCCTCCACCTGTGTAAGAAACAGAGAGAATAATACCCTCCCTTATCAAATTTTTATCATGATTAGTCAAAAAATTATCCTTTGATATACAAGCTGCACTGTATTGAAAACCACCTGCTTTTACTGTGTGCAGGTGACAGAATTAACCTTTCTGAGCAAAGACGACATTGGAACAAGTCAAACTGGATGCGTGGCAAAACATTACTTAAAAGCACAATATTAGCTATTGTGTCCGAAATGCCTTATGCCCATTAATTGGGAACATTTTCCTTAGGTTTGGAGGCTCTGTTTCACATTTTGTAACGTAATCAGGGATTTTATTTCCTTTGGTGTCTCAGCTCACAAATAAGACCCTTTGTCTGCAGGACACCATGGCATTCAAACTAAAGAAATGGAAGGAGGAGCTTCAGTTGAGCTACTAATCAGGACTTGTTGGCATAGAAGGCAGAGAACTGGTGTTGCAATATGTACACACTGTAAGGGAAGTTAATATTTTACAAGTGTTGAACTTTGGGACTGAACTCAAACAGCTGAAGATTTTTTTCAGTGCAAAAAGCAAATCCTTCTTTACACTGAATCCTTTAAAAGCTTTGTGATTCAGACACCCCCACTCATTGTACCTATTCTCTCCCCCCTAACTTTTGAGTTTGTGGTTGAACTATCTCGATCCCCTTCCTTGCTAAGAGGTATCCATTTTAATGGCACAAGCATGTTGCTCTTTCACAAAATTCATAGCTCATGACAGAGCAGGTTAGTACAATTAAACAAACAGCAACTAGTTTTTCTCCATGATTCTCAATCTAAAAGAAGAGCAAGTTGTTGCAACTCCCATTAGTTGCCAGTGTTTTAGACTAATTATTCCAAATACCCTTTTCACCTAATTTAAAGGTTTTTGTATTCTCCTTTTCAGAGCGCAACCACTTCAAGTAAATTTTAAGATATGAAGCATTAACTGCCAAGATTCTATAAGGGGAAAAAAAGATTATATGCTACTCTGACCCAAGTTTATGACACAATGCTCAAATAAGGCCCACGGAAGGGAAAACATGGACTCTGACTCAGCAAATATTGATGGGTTTTAAGTACTCAAACAAGCATTAAAAACATTTATGAAAAAAAGATTTTAGGTATCTGTTCTTTCTGGGACATTTAAGGTCATTCTGCAGAATGGGTTCAGACCTTGTAAAGCAGTAGCAAATAAGACCGGAAGTACAAAATCAGCAGAGTACACTCCCAATCCAGGAACTAGAGGAGTTGTAGAATTTCCTTTTTATACTGATTAAGAGAATACAGGTTCAAAGGTATTAGATATTGCCTTGCTTGCACAGCAACAATGCTGGTGAGCAAAACAAATTCCATTTACGGAGTCAGCGCTTAAACTGTGAGGCAGCAATGCTAAAACTATAAAGCCCTGAGCTATAGGGTATAGTCCAAGTCTCAAAGAGAGGCACTCCCCCGCTTCCCCCTTAGAGATGTTAGGTCTTAATTTTGTAAATAACTTACCTGGCTGCTGGAACACGCACTCACACCTTCCACCCCTCAACAGTAACCTGTCCCTGTTTCAGCTTCTTCAGTTATGAAATCAGGAAACAATTCTGCACAAAAAAAAACACTGTGTTGAAGCAGCTGTATATTTAAGCTATACACCATTGGTTTTATTTTAAGGCAAGAGGTTTTATACACAAAACTGTGGGCTTTAATCATTATCAGCTTAAACCTGGGAATTGGTCACCTTCTGAGAAAGGAATTTGGAAAGTCAATCCATTTACCTTCCCCCAGTCACTATTTTTTCTCCCTTCTAATCCCAAACTCCAAACTAACAACTGTCAGTGATCAAGTAATCACTTCTACCACACTTCCCCCACAAGACAATGCAAGCAAGGACAGCTGAATTCTGGCACCTACTGTAGATAAACCCTCCCTTTCTAGACCAATGTTCATATTTTGTCTTCAAACAGAATTGTAACTTGGTCTGCATTAACAGAGTGTTCATAAACTGTGCTACAATCTTGCTTGGGCTGAGGAAGAAGTCTGCTCCGTGGTTCTGTCCAGCACAGTGACGTATGGGATTTCTAAAATCCCTATTCGCACTGAAACACCAGACTGAGCTGGTTACAACAGTGTGTGAAAAGGCTTGTAACTAGCATGGTTTGTGCCTCAGGAGGAACTGTGGCACTCCCAGCTGCTACCCTATAGCCCAAGGAGTGGCCATCCAACATCTCTACAAACAAATCATTGCTTCAGGCATAAAAAATGGTGGCAATTATATCCAGGGCACCACTTCCAGACTCTTGCTATTTTCACCACAAAATAAAATTAATATTGGGTTTAAACTAAAGCAGGTGGACAGAGTATTATGTACAAATTAATAGAGATTTCAAATGCAATGTTTATAAAGAGCCTTAAAGATAAAGCACACTATATGCACTAAGCATTAACAAATGGGGAAAAGAGACAGCCTGACTCTACACTTCTCAAATCTCTCCAGGTGTGCTGTAAAGGGGACATGTATCTCCTGGGAAGGGAAGGGAAAAAACAGGATGCACCACACTTGATCACTACCACAGCCACACTAATCCGGGAAGCGGCACAAACGACTATTGTACCTGTAACTTTAGAATGCCTTGGGGATTTAGTCTCTTTACATTTAAGTCTTATGTCCAATATAAAGACAAATTACAAGATATAAAGGAACAACATTAAGGGTATAAAGGGAGAAAAAAATTCAGAGGCACAAGCATTATTTTGGGACAAAATTTTAGATTAGCTATTTCACAATGAAATATGGTCTTTTGACTAGAAGACGAAATATTTTTGCCAGTGACATCTGACACAGATACATCCATTCCTTCCCCACTGAATTAAAGCCCCATTCTGCCCTCAGTTGAATGGGTGTAACTAGAGTTAGAACCAAGTCCTAAGTCTAAATTGAAAATCTGTTAAAACTTTCTTTACCTAAGGCTTTTGCTGGCATCAATGCAACAAGACAGATTTAGGCCATGTCTACACTACGGGATAATATCGAATTAGCTAAAATCGGTTTTATAAAACTGATATTATAAATTCGATTTTATGTGGCCACACTAGGCACAGTAATTCGGCGTTGTGCGTCCGTGGTCCGAGGCTAACGTCGATTTCTGAAGCGTTGCATTGTGGGTAGCTCTTCTGTAGCTATCCCATAGTTCCCGCAGTCTCCCCCGCCCCTTGGAATTCTGGGTTGAATCATTATTGTCGCGGGTGGTTCTGGGTAAATGTC
>NC_133793.1:2837569-2866407 GCF_003597395.2 Chelonoidis abingdonii
GAGTACAGAAATCGATTTAAAGAGCCCTTTATATCGATATAAAGGGTGTTGTAGTGTCGACGGGTACAGCGTTAAATTGATTTAACACTCTTTAAATCGATTTAAATGCGTAGTGTAGACCAGGCCTAAGTTGTGATGGCCCATGTTGAACATTTTGTCTGGGGACCGAGTCTGTTAAGGAGTTACATAGCAACAGAGATTTTTCAACAACAAGCTATGCATTTTAATGAATTTATTTAGAGTAAAGACTAATAGGTTCAAAGCAGCAAGAAAAACTCAACAAGACAGTCATCTGTCGAGGAAATATTACTAACTAATACTGCATTTTATAGTTACTGCCACACAAGACACTTACAGTGTTTTACAATCTACTAATAAATTAAACCTCAACTCCACTGTAAGGATGTTATTCCAATTCTAACTAGGGATAAACTGAAGCACAGAGGTGAAATGGCTTGCCCAAAGGACCACAGCAAATCAGTGGTTGAGCTGAGTATGAAACCTAAATCTCCTGACATCCAGGTCTGTGCATTACCCTCCAGAGAAGGCTTTCTTCTTGCTCCAGTCTATGTTTAGCTATATGCACATTAAAGCAACTCCTGGTGTGTATAACTTCCAGTACAAGAGGAAAGGCAGATCTGAACTATTCATTTGCAGCCCAATCTGAAATGGATGACCACGGGCACCACCTGTTCAGAAAAACCAACTCAGCTGATAGCTAGTGGTGAAGTCATATTTTTGCTTACTACTTAAAAACAGACCAGCAGAGAATCACAGATTTCTGAGAGAAAAATACAAAAGCAACCGCAGACTGTGAATGTCACCAAGTCCCTGGCTGGCTGAAGGAGGGCTCCTCAGTACCAGCTGCACAAACCAAACATGTGCTGTGTGACTGTGTAACTAAAAATAACACTGTTTAGCAGCTCAGCTTATTTAAGTTCACAAGTAGTGGGTGGTTTCAGGTTTAGCACCACTGCTGTCATTTAGTCATCAAATGCGGATGAACTTCCCAGTACTGTTAATCCGCATAGCAAGTGGCCCAGTTTAGGCTCAAAAGTAGTGAAGGCTACTCAAGTTAAAGGAAGTTATTTCCTGTTTCCCGATTTTGTTTATTCATCCTTAAGTTCTGTTCTTGGATGTGGCTAGGAAGTATCTGGAGACAGCTGAACATAGACAAAAGTTCACATCTTTATTCTTACAATTTCTGTGAGGGCTGGGGACGGATTCCGTACAGTTGCTATGTTTGACCTTTCATTGGCAACAACAGTTGTCATTGTCATACCTCTAGATTAATCTATTTACTGAAATGCTGGTACATAGTTGCTATAGCGCAAAGTTAGGATAGACTTTTCTATCAGACTTTCCCAAGTTCTGAGGTGCCCCTGGAAGAGCACAGACAGTATATAAATTAGGATGGGTAGGCTTTTAACATCATATTACAGTGTGGGAGCACAACTGGTTTCATCTTCCATGCCTGCATGACATAATTTCTTAATCTGAACCTGTATTTTGTACTTGCTACTTAACCCTGCGCATATAGCCAGGACTGCTTTTCTATATTGTTCTCTAAATTGTGTGTTTTACAGCAACCTGTATCTCCAATCAGGCATACCACGGGAGTCTGATATTTCCCCTTCTGGATCATTACCAGTGTTATCACCAAGGAAACCATGGGACTGATTGCCAAAGGCACTGCCTGAAGTTGTACTACATTTCTACATTTCCATGACTACGGATTGACAAGTTAACTCTCCAGACAAAAAAAACAACCCACTACTTTCCCCATAAGCATTTGTTTCACAGTATATGACAGTTCAAAACACATTTCATTGTTAAGCTGTGCTGGTTTTCCTTTTATTCTTGTTAGCGAACAGAGGACCAGGAGCATGTAATTCTCTTAAAGTTAAAGGGAAACCACAAACCAAGAGACATAGTTCCTTCTTTATACATTCATGTCAGCGTAACATTCCTGTAGAAGACCCATCTATTTAAATATGAATACATTAAGACTTAATGGCTGAATCATGTTTTCAGGTTTCACTACATAATTCCACATAAAGGGTTGCAATTTTCAGAAAAATGAGACAAACAATTAATGTAAATGGCTCTTCAAAGATGACCACTTGCACAAGTAAATCAGATCAAAGATTCCGACAGACTCATTTCAACAAGGACCAATAGTGGAAGTGTCTCATTTTTTCTGAGTATGCAACTAAAATCAAATTCACAACCCCCTTTACCCCTCCCCTTTTATTTTATTTTTTTAAGTCAACTATTCACCACTAGTTCCACTTACTTTACTGAATGCACAATCTCAAAGATTTCCTTTGGGTCTAGGCTATTATCAATGTTTTGTCAATCCTCTGAGAAACTCATAATCATGAGATTTCTAAACACACAATTAATTCCATTATTTTTATTGCGATTTGTTTTGACTCGATGGAAGACAGGGAAATTTGTCTTATGCTCTATGAAAAATAAGCGCTCTGAGAATTTGCTGCCTTTCATAATCTTAATAAAGGAAAAATTCACTCATGTTAGATCCTTTTTCTCCTTTTACTATAAAAACCCTTTTCTATTTTTATAGCTTATTCCCCAGCACACTGATCTCATAAGTATTTTTTGTACTGATCTTTTATGTATTCCAAACATATTTTTCTTTCAACTAAAAAGCTTCAATTAATTTAATTCTTATTATTTAATATTGCTTTTTATCTTCAGAGTAGTTTATCATAAGCATTAATTCAACACATCCAGGAAGTAGGCAAGCTTTATTATTCCCCATTTTACAGATAGGGAAAGTGAGGCAGAGAGGTAATGTACTCAAGACTGAGGTACTGAAACTGAGATTACAGATCAGAGGTTTTATCTTTCAGCCCATTTTTAAGAATGTTTTCATGTGCCAAGACATGGGTCAAAACAACATTTCTAAAGTTTACATGCAGTGTATTTTTCTAGAACTGTTTCCTCTTTTTTTCCTTGTGGCCTCTGTTACATTATTTCTCGGGATTCCTTTCTCGGGATTCCCTCCCCTCTCAATTCCTTTTTTGGAATATCTTTCAAGGAATCTATAATTATTACTTTAACACATGTGAAAGGATTAAAACAGAAAAGAATCCCTAGATATCCAGGTAAATTCTGTAGATACTATCGTAGCTGAAAACTCTTAGCTTGCTAGATGACACTCAAGAATCCTATAGAGAACTTCCATACCACAGTTCACCACACGTTTCCAAGCCTGGCAAGCAAAAGCACAGCATACTGGTCTCTACCAAAAGAAACACTTCATTTGTCTTCGTATTTGTCTGCAAAGCATCTACCATAAAGCTAAGAACATTTAGTAATCAATGGAATTAAAAACAAAAAATTACTTACATGTACACTTTAATGTTTAAATGGCCACAAAATGACACAGAACCAATTGAGCTCAGCATTCTCAGAGAACAGGTAAACGAATAATGCTTTGTAAAGTTTCTGTAGGAAGATGCGTTTAGTTGGAGAAAGAAAAATTAATTTTTACCTGCTCCCAGTCTTGCCAGTTCTGTTTTATTACCAAATTAGCCAATAACAAAAAAAAAACCATGTAGTTTGCTTATACTATAGAAAGCACCCAAAATGAAGTACATGCTGCCTACAGAAAGGCAATTCCTCACCCAAACAGCTCACAATCTAATTATAATTTAATAAATTCAGTGCCAGAAAATAAGTCAGTTTTAGCTACAACCATTAAAATCTTCATTTGCTTAAACTAGCCTTCATTTCATTTTCAGTAAAGATAAAATGCATTCTCCTTTAACGTATTTGTACTCTATGTATCTGAACTCCAATAGCATGTTAAACAGAAAACCAAAGAAACTGTTTTTAAGTTCAAAATGTACTTTGAATAATTAAACAGTGGCAGCCACTTGCTTAAACAGGGAATTAACAAAACTTCAGAGTAAAGCAAGATAATTTGAAACCTCATTTTCTTTGAAAACAGCAACCTTCCAATGTCTAAATTACAGACTTGAATGACTTATATTGCTTCAACTCATCTAGCACTTGCTCACAGCCACAGAGCTGCATCGTTATCATTTGAAGATCACTTACTGTTCGTTGCCACAACTCCCCAACCTATATTTTCCAAAAAAGAGTCAGGGTTCTATACTGCTGACGTGAGTGGAAATGCAGCTGTTCAGTTCCTTCTGAAAACATTCAGTTTGCCAACTTCGGCCTTGGCTACACTGGCGCTTTACAGCACTGCAACTTTCTCGCTCAGGGGAGAGAAAAAACACACCCCTGAGCACAGCAAGTTACAGCGCTGCAAAGCGCCAGTGTAAACAGTGCTCCAGCACTGGGAGCGCGGCTCCCAGCACTGTAAGCTAATCCCCACGGGGAGGTGGAGTACCTGCAACGCTGAGAGAGCTCTCCCCCAGCGCTGGCATCGCGACCACACTCGCACTTCAAAGCGCTGCCGCGGGAGCGCTCTCGCGGCAGCACTTTGGAGTTTCGAGTGTAGCCAAGCCCTTGGTAACTACCTGCAACAACAGGCTTCGGGATTCAACAACTGACTACTAACAGAGGGAGAAGTGTGATCTTGATTAAACACTCCTGGTCCCTATTTTTGATGCTGTTACTGACTCTTCATCTGATCTTAGACAAGTCACTTACACTCTTTACTTCAAGTTAGCATCTGTAAAAAGTGATGACAGTTGCGTGCCTTCCAGAGAGGGGGCAGGGATCAGAGATGTACTTCGCATCTGTACAGCACTTTGGATCCTGGAATGAAAGGTGATGTAGGAGTTCAAAGTATTAGCTCAAATTAGGGGCACAGAATAAGAATCAGGTTATTATAACACAGAATGGACAGCTACCATCATATTAAGTATGTTTTGTAGCATGTTATTTTCACGTTAATAATAATCCATGTTTTATGAACTGCAGTGTGACTGGAGTAGATCAAATTGCATGAGAAACATAAATACTGAAAAACAAGGCAGACATCTCTCTATCTACACCAGACATGAGCTACTAGAATAATCTAACACAGACAAAACCAAAATAAACCATGTCCCTAGCACGTTCTCTTGTATGCAGGTACTACAAACTTACTGAAAACTGCTCCAAAGCAACATTGTAGCATCATGACTTTCCTGCTGTCTTCAGATTTTTAATGTGTACATTTGGCAAATGAATGAGAAGGGGCACTCTTTCCCCTCCCACTCTAGAGCCCAAGTGGGATATTTTTCATACTATGCATTAACTCCCTGAATAAAAGAAACCATAGTCCAATGTTCATTTATCACTTGCACCTGTCATATCCGCTGTATGGCCATCTGAGAATCAAACAGAGTGACAATCAAATGTCTAGGGGTAGGTTTACGTTACAGGGCTAAGTCGACCTCAGTGACAAACTCCAGCTATGGAATAACATAGCTGGAGTTGACACACCTTAGGCTGACTTATTGCGGAGTCTACACCACACTGGGTTGACGAGAGAACTCTGTCGACTTACCTTATGCTTCTCATTCCGGTGGAGTACTGGAGTAGATGGGAGAGCGATTGGCGGTCAATTTTGCAGATCTTCGTTAGATATTACATATTGATCCCCTGTAAGTGGAGACAAGCCCTAGAGAACAACCCAAAATCTGGACACTCCTGCATGCTCAAACCAATAGGCACTGTTCATGCTAAGAAATATGACACTTGTCCGCTCTCCTCCCTTCCCCCCATCAAGACCTGGGAAACTTTCCATATCAATCCTGAGAAAGAAATCCCTAAGGTAACACTTGGATTCAAACCGGGTTTCTCAGAGAAGGATTTATTATCCCGTTGGCCCATTCACAAAGAAAATAAGCATGCCAGCAAGGAGTGACCATTTGCAATTTTCAAAAGGTGCTGCACTGCCATTTATCCTGCTCAGAAAGAAATGTCCTTACTCTGAGAGAACTTACTGCAGTATCTGAGCCTGCCGTGTTACTTTATATGTTTTATTGTTAAACCAAAACTACATTTGTGCTAGTGATTGTGGATGAAAGCTGAACTAAAATTACTGTCTCTATCTCAGTGCAAGGAGCAAGATCTGCCAGTTTGATTAAAGAAAAACATTATTGGAACAGTTTTTAACGAGCCTGAATAATAATAAATGAAGGATGAAAACGATACGGTGTTACTTCAGTATCCTAGACAGTTGTCAAATTTAATGACACAAAGCCAATTAAAGTTGCTGTTCCAATGAACAGGCCAGTCTCATTAAAAAAAGGATTATATCTGCTATGTGTGACAACTGCATAAAAGCTATTTACCAGCCGCATCACTCTGCAACTCTGATAACGTAACAGTAAAACCCGTCTGAAAAGTAAGAGGCACAGTTAACGTCGTCATTGTTACTTCTCTCTGACAAGTGTATAAAAACATTAAAATTTTACAGAACACTGAAAGCACCTTTTGGTTTTGTTACTTCAGAAAATGAAGTCTCGGTATTTTACTTTTCTAGTAGGTTTTTACTTCTTAAGTCAAGGTTCAACCTTGCAGTGGAAGCCATGCAGGCAGAATCCCTTGAAGTCAGCAGGAAAGACCACTCACGCACATCCTGCTGTAGTATTGGGGGCTTGCATAATTAAATATCTTTCATTCACAGAGTCCACAATCTTCACAAAGGCCTAGTCTACACTTAAAAATTAGATCGACCAAGCTATGTTGCACAGGGCTGTGAAAAATTTCACGCTCTGAGTGCTACAGCTAGGTCAACATAACCCCCATTGTAGATGCAGCTAGGTCAATGGAAGAATTCTTCCACTGACATAGCTACCATCTCTCAACGAGATGAATTAACATCAACAGAGAAATGCCTTCCGTCGACACAGGATGCATTTACACCAGGGGATCGGCAACCTTTCAGAAGTGGTGTGCTAAGTCTTCATTCATTCGCTCTAATTTAAGGTTTCGCGTGCCAGTAATACATTTTAACGATTTTAGAAGGTCTCTTTCTATAAGTCTATAATATATAACTAAACTATTGTTGAATGTAAAGTAAATAAGGTTTTTAAAATGTTTAAGAAGCTTCCTTTAAAATTAAATTAAAATGCAGAGCCCCCCAGACCAGTGGCCAGGAACCGGGCAGCGTAAGTGCCACTGAAAATCATCTCACGTGCTGCCTTCGGCATGTGCCATAGGTTGCCTACCCCTGGTTTACACTATACAGAGGATCACCACTTCGGACTTTACCCATTTTAAGCAATCCTGGGCAAGGGGGAGTGTGGGGTGGGGAATATTAGGCACCGTAGCAACAACAGAATTCAAAAGCCAAACTAGAAAGGCAAAATTTAAAAATGGTTCGAGTTTTTCAGTGAATCCAAAGTAAAAGGGTATTGCGAGTAATGCCTTACTGGTGTATGAAAGCTTAAGATAGAAAACGATATCGACATACTCAACATTATTTATTACAAGATTTTCTAAGAACATAACCATGCAAGTCTGTTGAAGTTTCAAACATATCCCACATTAGTCAATTTTTACATTTTTTTATTCTGTAGAGAATTTTACGTTTTTAATCACAACACAACCTGTCCATTTAGCAATGTTAAAGCAGACTTTGCTTTTTATTTTCACTGGGCGCTTCTACAGAAAGCAGAACACTTCCATTCCCTTTTATAGATTAGAATAAAAGCAACATGCTGGGTACTTAATGGAGATTAATGAGAGAAATCAGAGTACAGTACACAGAATATCAGTGGTTGAAAATAACTGCACCTGCCATACCATCTTGAAAGGAAACCTTCCTGGTCAACACTGTCACTTTAACTCATGCCAAATTTGCTTTGAAAAGAAGGTTCTAATTACTTGACTACTGCAAGGAGACACTAGCTTTGTCAAATATAGCTCTGCTTACCCTAGTTTCTATTCACTTTCAAGGATTGACTTTTCCCATATGAAACTCTAACCTAACTTTTAAGAGGTGTAATGGCATCAAGCTGTCAGAAATTTGGTTCATAGCATGGTAGAAAAGTTATTTACAGATATTTTGTAAAAAAATGTTTTACCCTAGAGCAAGCAAGGGATCAACTTCAAGCATATTTTTCAAGGCTATTGCACAGTATTATACAGAGTTTTTTAAGCATCAGCACCAAGGATCCTCAAAAAAATTGCATTATGAATTTACATGGTGCTCTGAGGAATTGATTGGTCAGTATTCTAGGGTCTCTAGAACAGCTGCTCTTCCAGATTATAAAGTAAAGCTGTTTTTGTCTGAATTAACAGTGTGGGATACTCCCTATGATACAGACACAGCAACACTGGGGCCCCATTCAAGTGTATTCTAAAACAATGAAATATGAAATGACAGAATAAATCTATTTTATCGACATTAAATATGTTTATTCTCTTCATGTAACATTGGAACAGAACAATCTATGTATTTGTTAACCAGCTTGAGGCACCATTCCCCCCAGTACATGAAATTACAAGGATAGAAACATTTAGCCAATTGAGCTTGCTGGGTCTGCTGGACGCTAACACTTGTTACTTTACATTACATAATGAATATAACAATTGTTTCATGCAGAATGAAAAAAACCACACTGACAAAAACAGTACAATTCAGGTATCACAACCACTTTAAAAAAAAACCTTTTTAATTTAATTCCTGATTCTACTAAAAATTCACTTATTTTGTGGTATTTGGTGATAAAGTTTTCTAAAGACAAAGCACTAGTGATTTTTCCAGCAATTACACTGCATTTGAAAAATGGAACTATGAAATTAGCACAAACCTCCTAAGGAGTAAATGTCATGCAGTGCAATTTCTTATTTTAGGACATCAATTGTTTGTTTTGCAACAGATGTGTCACTGCTGAGCAATGCAGTTATGCATAATCAAAGAAAACAATGATTTGGAAAAGTTACCACAGAAAGCAGCAGCAATCCTTAAAAATTAGTCTTATTTCATTTTACACGTACAGGCACAGTGAGAAAACACATGCTTTCAAGCTTACATGAAATGCAGAACAAACAGCTTCCAGCAAAAGCTTGCTGCATAGCAGTAAAAAAAATCACAGTGTATAATTTATGGTTTGATAACTTCCTGGTACAAGATTATTTGGTGTACTAGATGTTGCTAAGCTTTCTAAAACTGAACTTCTGTTTCTAAGGTTAAGTATTTGCTGCCTCTGATACCATGAATCAATGTCATGGCATAGCAAGAATTTAGGTATCATACATTTTTATCATGAAGCAGAGGGGTAGCCCCTATTTTAATATCTGAAGAACATCCAAAAGTATAATTATTAATTATAAAATATAAAGTATGTATAGTGTCTCATTCTCAAGAAGTCAATTAACCGAAGATCACTCATATTCCAACAACAAATACTTACTATGCACTGCAACTCTGTTTATCCAACACCCTCTTTTTACACAGAGTGGTGTTTGGGAGCATTGTGCTTCTGATGGTGCCAGATGTCCTGACCACTCAATTGTCAAAGATCCCCTGTTGCCTCCCCCCAAGCATAGAGACCTTCACTCTAAATTCCAGTTTAGGTATTCCATCTAACTATTGCTTCACTTGGCTATAACAGCCATCGCATGCTGTCTTATTGAATGTATAATGCTGATGGCTAATAGTTAATGCATTCTATCCCAAAGGTAGCTTGCAAAATGCTGTTAAAAGCACTTACCCCTTCAACAATTGTATTTCTTCTTAATCTAGGTTCGAAAAATAGATATTAGCATCTCCCCATGATGTCTGGCATGTCGCCATAGGCTAAAAATCAATTTAAGGCTAAATTAAAGTCCTGTCCACCTGAACACTTCTAGCCCATACTGTACAGACAGATTTCAGATCATCTTTCAGGAAGGAAGAAAATGGTGGTTAATTCTATTTTACCAGCTGTGTAGAATTTAAAAAAAAAAAAAAAAAAATCAGCTCCTGAAAGCCAAACCAGCATTTGACTATCCAATTTCACCAACTGCTTAAAGGTTCTGCAATACACAAAATTTCTGGAAAAGAGGCCAGAAAGCATGCAAAATCTCTAACTGAGAAGTAAGAAATTAGACTATGACGACCCAGGCAGAAGAACTGGTGAAACACCAAGAACTTATCTTGAACTGGCATCTCTTAAAACGGCCTTGAATGGGGGGAAGGGGGGGGAACACATTCTGGTTAAACTCTAGACACAAAATAAGAAGTACAGAGACCTCCTTGGGAAGGGCAAATTATAATCCCATTTACCCAATCACTTGGTTGCAATTAAGGATACGATTTGGTCACGGAGGTCATGGATTCTGTGACTTTAACAGATCTTTGTCAGCCCTGGGCGGTGGGGCTCTGGCTTTGGCTTCAATCCTGCTGTGACCATACCCTGATTTGTCTCTTCCCTCCACCCATGACTGTTCTGTGATTTTTACTGAATTTTACCATGAAAAAATTGTATCCATGTTTGTAATATACCCAGAATGTTGTTTGTAAACACCAAATGAGGGTGGACTGATACTCCAAAGTCAAATTTACATAAGAAAACAGAACACACACACAAAAAATCCTAAACACCAGTTAAAAAAAACACAAACAAAAAACCCCCCACAGCTGTCATTTTTATGTTCCTTTTAAAAACAGTGTCCTAGTTATCATAATCCAGTTGGGAATGTCCTCTAGATTTTAAAATGCTTTTTTCCATTTGTTACCATACAAGAAATATGAACAGCCAACAGAATAGAAATATAATGGTGTTTCTCCTGCTGCTCCAGCAACTAAAACAAACTGTTCCTAGTGCCAAACTGACCCAAACAAAGGAAAAACATAGATCACTAAAAACATGGGGATGGGAAGGAGAAGATGTTTGCCAAGCAACAAACTCTCAAAAGGGTGTGACAAACAATGGAGAGAGAAAAAATAATGAGAACCTATAAATTTCACTGATTGCTGGAAAACAAATTTGCATCCAAGGTATGACAAATACAAAAGATGAGTTTCACGAAGGAATGCTTTATAACAAAAGAAAACCCAACACCTTTTAAAGAATATAAATCAAAATCTTTAGATTACCCAAAAGTATGATCCGTAAGTTACACCACTAGCAAGTCAGTGGCTGATCTGCCAATAGAACTCAGGTATCTCAACACCCAGTCCTGTGTTTTAACAAGACTACTCTTCCTAAATATACACCACACCCCACTAATAGTTTATAACCTAATTTCAGGAGTTGTAGCTGTGCTTCCATTAGATAGCCACAGCTCACGTTTACAAAGGAACTCCACTCATAACTCCAAATAGCCATTTCACAGATAGGTTCTGGAATCAAACATGGAATATCACACAAATCTCATTGAGAGTCCCTAATGCATAACAAAGTGGATGATGAAACTACACATCAAGGGATGCAGTTCACACATTTATTTTAGAATGGAAGAAAATAATCATGAATGCTTATGATCAATATCCTAACAGAGAAAGCACAAGGTAGGGTATTAATTGGTGTTTGCTACAGACCACCAAATCACACCTGAGAAATGCATAAACAGAGGAATCTTGAGTAGCAGCAGAGCAGTTATTTTACCTCTGTATTTTGAACTGGTGTGACTGTTGCTGGAATACTATGTCCAGTTCTGGTATCCACAATTCAAGAATGGGGTTGATAAACTGGAGAGGGTTCAGAGAAGAACCACGAGAATGGATTAAAGGATTAAAAAACACGCCTTATAGTGACAGACACAAGGAGCCCAATCTATTTAGCTTAACAAAGAAGATTAAGAAGCGACTTGATTCCAGTCTATAAATACCTATGTAGGGAACAAATATTTGATAAAGGGGTCTTCAATCTAGCAGAGAAAGGTAAAACAGGATCCAATGGCTGGAAGTTGAAGCTAGAGAAATTCAGACTGGAAATAAAGTGTAAATTTTTGCGAGAGGGTAATTACTCATTAGAAAAATTTATGAAGAGTCACAGTGGATTCATGCAATCTAGGAACTGGGAACTTTTTGTAGTTTTCCCCATCTCTGATATGAAGGAAAAATTGGTTGTTTGATGCAAGTGTCTCTCCTGAAGCAAAAAGCTTGATTGTATTCCTTGATCCATCTTTCATTTTCTTGGAAAACCTGGTTTCAAGTTGCATTCTGAATTTTAGTCTCCTGGCATATTAATTTAGCAGCGCAACCATAGAGAAGTAGGGTTTAAATGTAACCTCTCCACAGTATGAATTGACAATCTGCAAGACATTTTACTTTCTGGGGGGGGAGGGCAGGAACCCAAAACACTGCCCTGGGTGCTATTTATCTGATGACAGTGTTTGCTTTTCTAGCATTCCCAGGTATGCTTTTCTATAGCCTGGATTGCTGAAATTCTTCAACACTATTGACATAAATCAAGCTATGTATGTGAATGAAGACTGAAATACTCCATAGCAAGACATTATGGCTCCAGGTCAAAGCATTTTTCCAAACAGAACAAATGAAGTAAAATGAGGAATATTAGATTTCCAATATTCCTATATATTAATCAATGTCTCCAACTCTCATGCTAGTTACTTTACTACTAACCGATGTATAAATCACACGGAGTAAGAAGCCTTAGACTTCCATTAAAGTTATTATATAAATTTGGATCTCAAACATACCAATACATCCAACAGAAAACCCTGACTGGGTGTCCAGAACATTTAAATATTTGTAATAGGAAGCTGGAGACCTGGATTTTCTGTTACAACAGTAAAAATGAACATAGGAAAAGTTTCCACAAAATACAGAGAAAAAATGGATTTTGAAGACATGCCTTTTTTTTTTTTTTTTTTCAAATGCACGCAAAGGAACAGAGGTGAATGAATGAGAACACCCACCAAAATTTCTCATTTCAAAACTAATGATAGTTTCCTCATAGTGATGTGCTGCTGATACTGAGTAGCTGTTACACTTACTTGAGCCACTGCGGAAGCAGTTGGAGATCCATTAATCCTGTTCAGATTTTCACACCCCACAAAAGGAGCAGGAAATGTTCCAAAAAGATCCTCTTTGCTTTGCATAATAAAACTACTCACCAATCAGTTCATAGAAAGGAAGACCAGACTCATATGCATAATTCAAGTTATTGTGCTACTTTCTATGTAGCCAAAGAAGAATAAATTGTGTGCCTGCCAATGAAGTTTCCAACCCCCACCCGTCACTAATTCCAGCGTAGTCTGGAAACCAGCAGACTCCACATACTAATCTCATTTACCTCATTAAAACTGCACAACGTTACATGCAAAACTTTGGAAGTCATGTTTCTAAAGAAATAGTGAGTAATGTTAAAAACAACTGAATCCCAGTCCCTTTGGGGTCTTTTCTGATGCATAACATGAACAATTACAGCCAATATTGAATAATTAAGACCCTTTAGATATTTAGCCTACTATGAACCCGGGGAGCTTTTATTGACAAGCTGCAAAACCAGATCAGATGTTTATTCCCAGAAGTGTTTTGATTGTTTATTTGAACCTCGACTTTAACTCTCATGCTTCCCAGCAGAAAAAGTAGAAAGACAAAATGGTTTCAGACTGTGACAGATATGGCAATTCCCCGTGATATTTCAGTAAGGTCTTCCAAGGATAAGTTTAAGTATCTTTGGGATCACTTGTATTAATGGTTTATTTATTATTGTGGTCTGGAATTGTATATAACCTCTCAAGATGAGGACGTGAGACCTGAGGGTTCAAAGGAATATATGGAAAACGTATCAAACACGACTATGAATGGCTAGCCAACTACAAAAGCAGTTTCTCCTCCCTTGGTGTTCACACCTCAACTGCTAGAAGAGGGACTCATCCTCCCTGATTGAACTAACCTCGTTATCTCTAGACTGATTCTGGTCTGCATATTTATACCTGCCTCTGGAAACTTCCATTACATGCGTCTGACGAAGTGGGTATTCACCCACAAAAGCTTATGCTCCAATACATGTTAGTCCATAAGGTGCCACAGGACTCTTTGTTGCTTTTTACATATCCAGACTAACACGCCTACCCCTCCGATACCAAACAAGAACTGACTTGGGATATGTGTGAAAATGGATTTCCTTGGGAAGTCTGAGGAGAGGTTAATGCAAATTGCCTGTCTTCAGTTATGCAAAACACAAGCCTTTTGAAGCTACTCCTGATGGGTTATTGTTTGCTGATCATCTGTTACATGAGACCAAGATCAAAGGCCCAAAATGTATAAAGGAAAGACTGAATTATTCACAGTTGTTCTGGTTCTGAATCAGACAGCTATGAATTTGTAGCCATGGGGAAAATCCAGCTACAAGTTTTGAAGGACTGACACCTACCAGAGCCCAAGGTTGGATCTGGGGTTACCCTGGTAAGCTTTATGGCATGTGTGTAGGTTCTTTTATTAGTTTGAATACATTTTCTCTGAAATGTTGCCACCTTAAGAATAAACATGCTTCCTTAAAAGGCTGTGTGGTAACTTGTAACTGCTGGCAATAACCTTGTTTATAGCCTTTGGAGAGAAAGCAAAGCACAGAGGCTGGTCAATTTAGGTAGTCTGGCTACACGGGGATCTCATAGCATAGGCTGGGAACTCTTCAGCATGGAAAAACCCCGGTCAGGAGGGAGGGTCATGCAAGTCTCCACTCAAAGGAGGTGATATCTGAGGAGCCAGGAGGCTAGAGTGGATGCCCTTGGTGCACCACAGGGGGTAAAAACAGAGGTGCAGTTGCCCTGAACTGTGCACTGATTACACTGGTCTACAATTTTTGAGAAGTCGTCTGCTTCAGAGATAAAATGTGGTATTTATTATGTATTTTGATGTGCTGAATTCAAATATGACAATTAAAACAACTGATTGGCTACTGTTTCTAAGATATTTAAGTTTTTACATTTTATGTCTATGTATATTGTGTAGATAGTAGAGTTTTAATCATAAATTGTAAACCTAGGTCTTTTCATGTGTTTATGGTTGCTTTACATGATAATATTTCACCTGTCCTGTTTATGTAACACTTTAAAAATCAGCAAAAGGGTTATATAAATAAAATTTATTATGAAACAAAAGGCAAAAAACTATTATGTACATAGTTTAGTCCTATTCAGTGTCTACTCGGCGCTTCTTGGCTTGTCTCTTGTATTCATTAAATGGAGCATCTCTTGTCACTGTCCAGCAATAGTCTGCAAGCATTGATGGGCTCCATTTGCCCTGATAGCGTTTCTCCATTGTTGCAATGTCCTGGTGAAATCGCTTGCCGTGCTCGTCGCTCACTGCTCCGCAGTTCGGTGGAAAAAAATCTAGATGAGAGTGCAAAAAATGTATCTTTAGTGACATGTTGCAACCAAGGCTTTTGTATGCCTTGAGGAGGTTTTCCACCAACAACCTGTAGTTGTCTGCCTTGTTGTTTCCGAGAAAATTTATTGCCACTAACTGGAAGGCTTTCCATGCCGTCTTTTCCTTGCCACGCAGTGCATGGTCAAATGCATCATCTCGAAGAAGTTCACGAATCTGAGGACCAACAAAGACACCTTCCTTTATCTTAGCTTCACTTAACCTTGGAAATTTTCCACGGAGGTACTTGAAAGCTGCTTGTGTTTTGTCAATGGCCTTGACAAAGTTCTTCATCAGACCCAGCTTGATGTGTAAGGGTGGTAACAAAATCTTCCTTGATTCAACAAGTGGTGGATGCTGAACACTTTTCCTCCCAGGCTCCAATGACTGTCGGAGTGGCCAATCTTTCTTGATGTAGTGGGAATCTCTTGCACGACTATCCCATTCGCAGAGAAAACAGCAGTACTTTGTGTATCCAGTCTGCAGACCAAGCAAGAGAGCAACAACCTTCAAATCGCCACAAAGCTGCCACTGATGTTGGTCATAGTTTATGCACCTCAAAAGTTGTTTCATGTTGTCATAGGTTTCCTTCATATGGAGTGCATGACCAACTGGAATTGATGGCAAAACATTGCCATTATGCAGCAAAACAGCTTTAAGACTCGTCTTCGATGAATCAATGAACAGTCTCCACTCATCTGGATCGTGAACGATGTTGAGGGCTGCCATCACACCATCGATGTTGTTGCAGGCTACAAGATCACCTTCCATGAAGAAGAATGGGACAAGATCCTTTTGACGGTCACGGAACATGGAAACCCTAACATCACCTGCCAGGAGATTCCACTGCTGTAGTCTGGAGCCCAACAGCTAGACTAGAGCCAATCAACAATTTTAAGCATCATTTTCATTCTCAGTGACCCAGAATTAGTAAAGTTTGACTACATTTATTTCAGAAGCATTTTGGCTGTAGAGCAGTGTTATCTTTTCATGATGTAGTCCTATACCACATATTTAAGATTATGGCCTATCGCCACAGAATACATCATACTCATGTTTTGCTAGATTGCAGCACTGCTGTTCTAGAATATAGGTTATTTATTACATTTTTACATACTTCATTTCCCACCCCCCCTTGAACTAGAGGAAAACTAACCACACTCCAGACATTGTTCTGCTACTATTTTACAGCACTCTTTATAAAACCCACTTTTTGCTGATAACTTTCCTGCTGCAACTCTCTTTCAGCCCACTGCTTCAATCCATCAAAGTGCTCTTGTATTCTCAAAAGTGACTGCCTAAAAGTGAGATTGCACAGTTCCATGTGCTGTTCCAGGGTTATAGTGTTTCAGTGTCAAGATGAATTCTTTCTGGCTCATGCGTAGACACCAGTGATAAAAATTATCTGCATCCGGAACTTAGTATAATTCAGTGGATGATGCATGAGCCAAGATAGACTCCAGGTCACTCTCCCAAAGGTGTACTAGTTCTCTAGTACTAGCAGAAGGAGGGAAAAATCAGACATGTTTTTTTTACAAGAACTGTGCAAGTATACATGTATCTGTATCTATCTTTAATTTTAGATATTTACAGGGCACCTACCACTTTGACTCAGAAAACAGGAAATAACTCTTAATTAAGATGTCAAATTTTGAGAGCTTTGTTCGTTTGTTTACTTAGTTCAGAATCAAGAAGGCAAGAGGGATAACAGGCTCATTGAATGGCAATGCAGCAGAGGCTGTCAAGCAAGGATGGCATGGTATTTACCAGAGGTGGTTTTTACCAAGAAAAACATGGTCTCTTCCACCCCAGGAAAATCTAGTTAGTACCAGTTGAAGGCATTTTCTATTTAAAAACTGTTTCATTAATGCACATCACATTACACTTAGCTTTAGTTTATATATTCAAACTACGATGACATAAGGCAGTTGATACACAGATTAATTTAGGGTTGTACAAATAAAAAATAAAATTGCATAGGATGTAATACTACCATAAATATTATGTAATATATGTTAGTATAATACTGAACACTGGAATGTCTGCATATATTATGGTTCTGTATTTTCTCAAGGAAATTATATGTCATGATTCATATTTCAGTATTATATAAACAAAAGACAAAAACTATTCAATTATATGCAAACAATAATGCAGAGTTGCAGGCTTGAAGCATTAAGCAATCAGAAGCACGCAGAGTTGCAGATACCAATCCAGATCCATTTGCCCATGTAGCATTCTGTAGTAGAAGACCAACTCTGATGCAGCATATAGGCCAAGCCTATTCCTCAGTTTTGAACGAACGTAACCATAGTTTGAAAAGATTTACTGTATGCCTGCTGTACTTGCTGGACACTGATGCAATTATTTTTCCCAGTTTAAGGCAGGTTTAATCTGATATTTACCAGCATCTTGTCCTAAACTAGCTTCTCCTTGGAAACTGCTAACCCAGCTGTCAAGAGAGATTTCCTTATTGGTGTGATAGCCTCAATGAGCAGAAGATAGGAATAATGTTTGCAGTTAATTTTTATTCCCTCTAACAGAATAACAATTGTAACTTTCATGCAGTGGTGATTTAAAATACCCAAGAGGTCCCATTTCAGGCAGTGAGATATTCATATTATCTAAACTGGCCATGCAGGACTCTCCAAAGTTCTACCTATTCAAAATGATTATTTACATTAATGGTTTGCTTGGTTTTGCCTTCAGTGAGGTTCTGGTGTCAGTTCCACACCCTTTATCATACCTTTTCAGTGCACCTATTATTTGCAAACATGTAACATTTGAAAATTGACCGGACACAAGACTGTATTTACATACCTTGTGTAGTCTCCTATTAACTGTGGTTCTTAGTTCTTAAGCACCTGGTCTTTGTCGCAAATGGTTAAACTCTCCCCTCTAAATAAAAGAAATCGTGTATCAGCAAGCATGTAGGTTTACTGTGATAAGAAAGATAGACTAGGAGTTTAGTCATTCTTCCCTGCATTCCTCCCCACAAAGTACCAAAAAGTTTCAAATATTCAATTGCATCAGCAAAGTAGTTAAAGCCCTAAGTCAGCAAGTGATCACAACTATGACACTATACAAATAATAAATTAAGCTAGTTGCCAATGTATTTTATATTTGTTGCACACAAACAGGAACTGGCTCTCTTAACAACAGAATTTAAATATGAGAACCAAGAAGCAAAAAAGCAATGTTTCCATGATCACAGTACAAAACCCAGGGGCCTATTCACTAAGCTTAGTAGTTTGTTGCCCTTCTCACAGCAGAAACTGAAATGAAATACAAATGAGAACAAGCTTGACACACAGTCTGGCTGTCTCTGGAAACTACAGCTCTCTTCTTCTTATAGCCAGTATCTTCTTACAGCCACATTACCACCATAAATCACAAAGGAATGATCAAAGTGGCTGGGAGCCAGAATTGCCAGCTGACATGTGGGGCCAGGGAGACATCAGATGGGTCCTCTGTACATCCCCCCTCTGCAGAAGTAGTGAGGCCCCTTTGAAATGGTCACGAGAAAATTTTTTATTGTATTTCATTAATTACAACCAGAGAGAGGCCACGTGTCATATACAGAGAGGGCAGGGACGAAGGAGTGCACTTGGGTTGAATGAGGGCTGAGAAGGAGACTGATTAGTAGCTGAACTGAGGAAGGAACGGTGAAAAAGGCTTATGGAGTGACAAGTGGAGAGAAACAGCACTGTAACTTCTGCCAAGTTGTTTGTTGTCAGTTTCTGTTTGTTTGTCTTATCATTTAGGCCCTTATCTTCATGGCCCTGTTTTCTATGTTTGTACAGCCTTGCATAAGGGGGCCCTCAGCCTTGGTTGGGGCCTACAGGGACTACCAGAACACAAATATTTCCCTCTTCCATGTGCAGCAATAGTGCACTGTGTATGGAGGGATGTGGTGTGACAGTACACTAGGGCTGTTGTAATGAAAAATGCAGAGTGATCATTATTATAGTGAAAATAATTTACAAATTTCCCACAGATCAGGTACCAGTTAATATCACTTTATACTAACATGAAACTATACAACGATGAAACTTGATAATGGAATATGCAAATTATCCACAGGAGATAATTGAAAATAAGATCCTAGCATACATGCAGACAGCTATAAAAGAGCTGAAATCAAAATGCATGCTACTAGCTGGTACATAAGCCTAAGGGGGAAAACCACACACACACTTCACTCATTACATGGGGAAGCCAGAATGGAAGTTCATTCTCAGAAGATATTCCAGAGAACAATCCCAGCAACTGCCAGTCAACCCTTCACAATGCTGCATCATTCTAGGATAAAGTTACATGGCTCTACTGACATTGCCCAGAACGGTCAGTGCACCATAAATTATTTGCTATGCATCTTGCATATTCTCATATTTGAAGAGGCTTGAATTTTTCTGAACCTGTTCATCTTTACAGAAAAGAAAATGCCAGTGAAAGACTTCTGAAAAAAAAAAATCAAATATCTCAGAGATTAGTGAAAGCAGCAGAGAATCCTGTGGCACCTTATAGACTAACAGAGGTTTTGGAGCGTGAGCTTTCGTGGGTGAATACCCACTTCGTCAGACGAAGTGGGTATTCACCCACGAAAGCTCACGCTCCAAAACCTCTGTTAGTCTATAAGGTGCCACAGGATTCTCTGCTGCTTTCACTAATCTCTGAGATATTTGATTTTTTTTTTTCAGAAGTCTTTCACTGGCATTTTCTTTTCTGTAAAGATGAACAGGTTCAGAAAAATTCAAGCCTCTTCAAATATGAGAATATGCAAGATGCATAGCAAATAATTTATGGTGCACTGACCGTTCTGGGCAATGTCAGTAGAGCCATGTAACTTTATCCTAGAATGATGCAGCATTGTGAAGGGTTGACTGGCAGTTGCTGGGATTGTTCTCTGGAATATCTTCTGAGAATGAACTTCCATTCTGGCTTCCCCATGTAATGAGTGAAGTGTGTGTGTGGTTTTCCCCCTTAGGCTTATGTACCAGCTAGTAGCATGCATTTTGATTTCAGCTCTTTTATAGCTGTCTGCATGTATGCTAGGATCTTATTTTCAATTATCTCCTGTGGATAATTTGCATATTCCATTATCAAGTTTCATCGTTGTATAGTTTCATGTTAGTATAAAGTGATATTAACTGGTACCTGATCTGTGGGAAATTTGTAAATTATTTTCACTATAATAATGATCACTCTGCATTTTTCATTACAACAGCCCTAGTGTACTGTCACACCACATCCCTCCATACACAGTGCACTATTGCTGCACATGGAAGAGGGAAATATTTGTGTTCTGGTAGTCCCTGTAGGCCCCAACCAAGGCTGAGGGCCCCCTTATGCAAGGCTGTACAAACATAGAAAACAGGGCCATGAAGATAAGGGCCTAAATGATAAGACAAACAAACAGAAACTGACAACAAACAACTTGGCAGAAGTTACAGTGCTGTTTCTCTCCACTTGTCACTCCATAAGCCTTTTTCACCGTTCCTTCCTCAGTTCAGCTACTAATCAGTCTCCTTCTCAGCCCTCATTCAACCCAAGTGCACTCCTTCGTCCCTGCCCTCTCTGTATATGACACGTGGCCTCTCTCTGGTTGTAATTAATGAAATACAATAAAAAATTTTCTCGTGACCATTTCAAAGGGGCCTCACTACTTCTGCAGAGGGGGGATGTACAGAGGACCCATCTGATGTCTCCCTGGCCCCACATGTCAGCTGGCAATTCTGGCTCCCAGCCACTTTGATCATTCCTTTGTGATTTATGGTGGTAATGTGGCTGTAAGAAGATACTGGCTATAAGAAGAAGAGAGCTGTAGTTTCCAGAGACAGCCAGACTGTGTGTCAAGCTTGTTCTCATTTGTATTTCATTTCAGTTTCTGCTGTGAGAAGGGCAACAAACTACTAAGCTTAGTGAATAGGCCCCTGGGTTTTGTACTGTGATCATGGAAACATTGCTTTTTTGCTTCTTGGTTCTCATATTTAAATTCTGTTGTTAAGAGAGCCAGTTCCTGTTTGTGTGCAACAAATATAAAATACATTGGCAACTAGCTTAATTTATTATTTGTATAGTGTCATAGTTGTGATCACTTGCTGACTTAGGGCTTTAACTACTTTGCTGATGCAATTGAATATTTGAAACTTTTTGGTACTTTGTGGGGAGGAATGCAGGGAAGAATGACTAAACTCCTAGTCTATCTTTCTTATCACAGTAAACCTACATGCTTGCTGATACACGATTTCTTTTATTTAGAGGGGAGAGTTTAACCATTTGCGACAAAGACCAGGTGCTTAAGAACTAAGAACCACAGTTAATAGGAGACTACACAAGGTATGTAAATACAGTCTTGTGTCCGGTCAATTTTCAAATGTTACATGTTTGCAAATAATAGGTGCACTGAAAAGGTATGATAAAGGGTGTGGAACTGACACCAGAACCTCACTGAAGGCAAAACCAAGCAAACCATTAATGTAAATAATCATTTTGAATAGGTAGAACTTTGGAGAGTCCTGCATGGCCAGTTTAGATAATATGAATATCTCACTGCCTGAAATGGGACCTCTTGGGTATTTTAAATCACCACTGCATGAAAGTTACAATTGTTATTCTGTTAGAGGGAATAAAAATTAACTGCAAACATTATTCCTATCTTCTGCTCATTGAGGCTATCACACCAATAAGGAAATCTCTCTNAATGCAGGCCACAGAATCTCACCCATCCACTTCCATAACAAACCCCTAACCTATGTCTGAGTTATGCTACTCAGAAAGCTGAGAGGTGCTGCTAGTTGCTCCAACTCGAGCCAACCATGGTAGAGAAGGAACTGAGGGAGGGCTGGTCGCACAGCACCAATTAATCACCTGAAGTGGTACAAGACGGGGACCGTACATGTGTGACCCAACCGGACACTGCTACCATAAATCTTCAATTACAAGCACAGGGATGCACAAACACTTAAAGTGGAACACGCACAGGGACATCACTCGAATAACTATTCCAATTTCCAGTGACACTAAGTATTTAAATGGCACTTACCAATTGATTGTATTTATCTGTATCCCATGGGCCTACTACCCACCTTTACTCCCCAAACATAGGGCCTGGAACCTTCTCAGAGTTTAGAAATCTGATCCAGTTTGGGCCTGGGTATTAAGTAAGAATGCTTCTTTCCATGTCTTCCAGCATGCCATAGCCCCAAGAGGGAATGTCCATCTCCCTAGGCAGCTAATGTATGGGGAACAGAAGGTGCTAGCTGGGTGCTCATGCTACTGCTTTCAAAGGCTAAAATCTACCCATATCTGCTGAAGTTGCACTTCGGGGGAAGCGGGAAGCTGAAGGATGACACTGCACAGTGGCTCCTAGAGACCTCCATCCTGTAGTTCTGGAGTGGGCAAGAAGGAACAAGTCACAGCTGATACACTACTTCTCCTTTAAAAAGCAGTAGGTGCCCTGGGAAATGTGTTGCACACTGTCCAGCTGCCTGAAAGGACAGAACCACAGCTCCTAGGCAATATGGCCCCACGTGGGATGGGCAGAAGTTAGCAGAGACATGACCCCAGTCTATAGGCTCAGTGGAACAAATTCAGCCTTGGTATGTTTCTGTTTCAATCAACAAGCTTAGACCAGGGCTGCATCTGCCCCAGTACCTTTGACACAGATTAAGGAAGGGAATTGTTCATTCTCAGAACATGGCTGGCTAAGAAGCAATGGTCTCAGAGTAAAGGAAAGTTTAGGTTAGAAGTAAAAATTCTTAAATATAAGGGAAGTTAAGCAGAGGGATAGATGTTCAAGGCACCATCAATGTAGACAGGAAATTTCATTTTTAGAAGGTACATACTATACATTTTTAAGTGATTTATTTTGAAAACTTTTCAGATTAGTTTTACAGCTATATCAGAGAATGAATTGGTTAGCTATTTCATTTACCAAAGGTATTTAAAGTAGATATTTATGAAGTCATTGAGAGTTGAACTCTCTCTAATTCAACAGATTAATCATTAATATTTGGAGGATTTTCTTGCCATGCTGTATTAGGAGGAGATCATCACCAGACAGACATTTAAATTGTTTTATTTAACTAAAACAATAACGTTATGTATTCTGGATTTTTTTCTTCAACAGTAAACATACAATATTTTAACAAAACAAGCATATGAATTTTTGAATTTAGTTAAACATTCAAGTTTTTTTTTAAATCAGGTTGGTTTTTGTTAAAATTGTTTTTAACTAAAATAGTTAAATGAAATATTTTTAAAAAAATCAAATCAACTATAAGCCAGGTCAACATGAAAAAACTTAAACATTGGCTTCTTCAGCTAACTCAGTCATCTTCACCTTCATTTTCCTGTTTGTTCATAATCTGGAAGAGAAAACCAAGCTTTCCTGCTTTTTCAGGTCCCAAACAATTTCTCAGTTTGGAATGAATTAGTCCAAAGGAAGAAAATATTCTTCCTATACTGGCAGAAGAAGCTACTGCTATTAAAAGTGAGATTATCACTTCAACAGTTTCTGAACCCAAGTGCTTAAGGGATTTCCACCAGTTCACTGGTGTGACTTTCTTTAAAACATCATCATCAAACAATGGTATGGTAGATCTCAAATCAATGGAGGCTACACTCAGAAAGACCTCAAGACTCCTGGAATATGCTGCTCAAACAGTTTCACTTATCTCCCTCCCTTCTCACATTTATCTCCAGACTTCTTCTCTTCGTCCAGATCTATTCTGCCCCCAACAATCTTCTATTCACTGAACTTTTTGAAACTTTGCACTTTTAGAGAGAGGTAAGGGATTGACTCTGTGTACACAAATTTGCAGGGGGACAATAGGGTTGAGGTCTGTGATTTCTCACCTCTATATATTTACTTATTTAAAAGCATTTTTGCTGTTAACAAGCATATTATCTCTGGACACACAAATCCACAGTTTGGGAACTGCAAAACTAAGCATCTCTGATGGCATCTTCTAGACTTAGTCCTGAGTCTCATTGGGTAGATAGAAAGATTAACCTAAATAATCTGTATAGAAGCCTCTGGAACCCCTTAAGATTGGGTCCCTAATTCATGAACTATTGGAGCTCATTTACAAAACTTTTCTTAAAAATTACATGAATATATTGTCTCATATTATAGAACTAGAATTTGTAATCCCTATTCCATGATGAGATTATCTTTGAGCTATAATGTATCTATCTTTAGATATGCTTTTTGAGGAAAAAACCTTTTATAAAAAAATCTTATTTAAATTAAAAAAACAGATTTTTTTTTTTAAGTCACTGATTTTTATCCACCTTGCACATAAATTAGAACTTGTACCTGATAGTTGCCAATATACAGCCACCACTAACTACCAGATAGCTCAGGAGCACATTAGGCATCAAATATTTTAATAAGGCACTAGATGGGGAGTGATATGAGCTCATATTTACAAGATAAGGTTTGGTCTCCTTGCAAAGTGTTGGATGGTTAATAAGAACACAGGGCTATGAACAGGAAGAGAGAGAACTTGGCAAAATGTTTCTGCACTGTCATTCTGCCTTGAGAACAGCAATCACCCATTGCTGACGCCTGCTCTTCCTTCCCATAAGGAAGGTGTACAGCTTGGGTTTTCCCATTAGCACGTGATAAGACCTTCTGCATCGTCACAGTTTACTACATACTGTACAGCACTGCAGTGGAACAATCACTCTGCCTCCTTCTGCAGAGAGAAACCCAGGATGAGGACAGAGCTACGTAATTAGTCCAGAGCTGTAGATCATTCTTCCTTCAGTGCAGGGAGAATTACTCCTCATAAATTAATGACACATTCTTAATCTTAAAGGGTCAGAAAAGATTTGTTAAGAGATAATAAACACAGTGACTCAAGATGTTAAACTATCAATATGTTTCAAAAACTGACCAAGGTCACTGGTCCCTCTGGTTTGAGATAATAGTCTCATAACCAACGGTGCCTATAATGGCACTCTCCAAAACTTTTTGAGACAGCTTTTTTCCCTTGGCTTTCAGCATAGTGTCTTCTGTACCTGGCAAAAGAGAGACCAGCACTATCTTTTGTACTACTGTAGATATGCTGGAACAGGAGGAAATACAGATCCCAAGAAAAGCTGAACTATGGCAAGGCACCAGAAACTCCTTGAGGTATTCTGTGCCTCAAAAATATGCATTTAGCATGACTCTCCAGAATAACTATCTTGCTTTACATGCCTTTCCAAATGACCTTGTATCAGAGCAGGTGACAATGTCTCTCATTACTCAGCCCTTTCCTCACAGTGCTTTGCTTTCTCCCAGTGGATAAGTTCTTGCCTGTTCTATCTCAAATATCACTGAGGTGCTTTCATTGCGATAGCTAAGCATTTAGTTGGTCACAAAAAGAAGGAATCAGATTCCTTCAGCAAATTCCGAGGCCTAAGATTTACAAGGCAACTGTTGAGAAATACATCCTTTTCCTGGACTGCAAAGAGGGTCAGAATTCACAGCAGCAGATAGGACAAACAGAAGCCCTCTACTGATACCAGCATCTAACTGATGAGATGGCTATACACATACACAGCATGCCTTAACACCATAATGTACCTACTGTCTTACTAGGTACATGTATTACGGTTATCACCATAAGCATGCATACTAACTCCCTGATTTTGGTACCAGAGGGAAGAGAAAAAAAAGTAACTGCTTTGCCAAACCTTAATGTGAGGAAAAGCGCATAAGAAGAGCATAGGCATTGCATCTGCTGTTGTGACTCAATGTTCACTCCAACAAGCACTCTGTTTTGGCACTTCCACAAAGACTGAAGCAGATATAAAATGAGGCAGAGGGCACTCTCCCTGCTTTTAAATATCTAAGTTAGCACCCATCAGTGTCGTGTCTTGGCACTGGCACAAGTTGGTCAGTTTTATGAAGAGGACAAACTGTTGTAGTCTCAATCTTTTATGTCGCAAAGTACTTTGCTCCTTGTTCTATTCTGTGTGTTTGCCCATAATGTTTCTGAGTAGAAACACAGCTTTCCTGGAGGTTATCAGAAGATTCATGTTGGAATATCTGTCTCCTATCCCAGCAGAAGTCTAGTGAGAAATAAGGTTATACAAAGCAGTTGCAAACCTCATGCTCCTGAGCCTTTAAACAGTTATCTGGGCCCAGATTTGCGAGCCTAAAGCAAACAAATATCCCATAAGAAAGATTCACTGAGGTAGCATGAATCTTCAGCACCTGCCGTATTCAGAGCAGCATTCCTTCTGAGCTTGCCCAGCACAGTGGTTGTCATATTGCCTTCAACTTAAGGGAACACCAAGAGGCTCAGCAGATGGCAAGAGTGATGACAAAACCCATATTAGGCACTTGTCAGTTAGGAATGGGTTTAAATATATATAATTTATTATATTTAGTTAAAGGGTAAAGGTACTGGCCTCAGCTTTGGGGAGCATCAAGTTCCAGGTCTAAATTACACAAGTGAGCCCAGTTACACAGGACTCCAGCTTGTCTTATATTTTTACAAGTTACATTAAATACGTTTCCCAAAATAATCCTTATAGTCATTATGAAGTAAAACTTTGCCACTTCTAAACAAATGATTTAGAAGCTGGATAGCCAGACAGCCTACTGACAACCTACTGCACAGCTGGAGACTCCAGCTTAGTGTTCTAGCTCATTTCATACCTTGAATAACAATGTCTAGAAGGGAAGCAGATTTGGTCTTTGGGCAAAGCAAGCAATGTCCCTTCCAGTTTATCAAAAAGGGACCTAGATGGTCTTAGATAGAAGTCTAGACCATTTTAGTCCTCCTATACAGAAGGTACGAGTATGATTATGAGACTTACAACAAAACAGTGTCATTTAGAGTAAAGTTCCAGTGCAACCACTACATTCTCTGCAGTTTTATAGATCCTTAACGTCTAAACATGGTGGGGAAAAGTCAAAGGATAAATATTATATTAGAGACACAAAGTGGGTAAGGTAGTATCTTTTACTGGACCAACTGCTCTTGGTGAGAAAAAGCTTTCAAGTTGCACAGAAGACCAAAGCAAGAGCTCTGTGTAGCTTGAAAGCTTGTCTCCCTCACCAACAGCAATTGGTCCAATAAAAGATATTACTTCGCCCACCCTGTCTCTCTAAACAATAGGTTACTAAATTATTCTGAGGAACCGCATTTTCTCAAGGGACTGGAAGTGGAATACACAGCAAGGAGTCCTTTATTAGATGTTCAGTGACTAGCACAAGGGGGACCAACCTGGTTGTAGCCTTCAGACTACACTGCAGTACATCTGTTAAATAATTTAACGTTTTAATAACATTACATTGGCACTGACTAAATATCTTCAGGGATTTGGAGGGATATACGCAAAGGGAGACATCTTCTAGAAAAGTAGCTTCTCAACCTTTTTGGGCTCAGGACCAATTTATAAACGCTGATAGCCCATTGCAGGGGTCAGCAATCTTTCAGAGGTGGTGTGCTGAATCTTCATTTATTCACTCTGATTTAAGGTTTCACGTGCCAGTAATACATGTTAACATTTTTAGAAGGTCTCTTTCTATAAGTCTATAACATATAACTAAACTATTGTTGTATGTAAGGTAAATATGGTTTTTAAAATGTTTAAGAAACTTCATTTAAAATTGAATTAAAATGCAGAGCCCCTGGATGCCAAGACCCTGGCAGTGTGAGTGCCACTGAAAATCAGCTCACATGTGCCATAGGTTGCTTACCCCTGGCCTATGACAATCCAGTAAACAGGCTGGGGGTAGGGGGATGAGAGGTGTCAGGTTGCAGATCCCATCCTGCCCCTGTAGTGGCAGTTCTGGTTCTGAAGGGCTTGTTGGACTTGGCTTGCAACTCCAGGCACTGCAACAACTGGGCTCTGCTGGCCCCACCATTCTCATGAGGGCAGCCCAGTTCCGCCAGCCCTATGGGACCAGAGACACAGCAGCCATCACGTGACACTATGCAACATTCTGGTGACCCAATTTAAGGTCACAACCCACGGACTGAGAAACCCTGTTCTAGAGCAGGTCAAGCCCCATCAACACTGGCTGCGGGAAGTGTGTTATAACACGAGCCCTGTTACAGCCCAGTTATAAACACTAGACAGGGGACACGCGGGTCATTGCGCTTACCCTCTTTTGCAACAGCAGACTTCAACTTTGTTCTTCCCCTGCCCCTCACGCTGCAGGCTCCCGTTTCACTGCCTAGAACGGGGCAGCGGGCTGGAGGCAGCGCTCTGCCCATGGGTCCCTGCTACAAGCAGTCCCGCAGGTGGCAGCCAGAGCCAGGGGATTTCTTGGGCCTCACCTACGCCGGAATGCTGCCGATTTGAGGCCCGGCGTCGCCGCGGTTACAGCGGCCAAAGGGCGCTCGGCCGGGACAAGCGGCCTCGCCGCGGGGATAGTTGTGTAACCGCGACAGCAGCCACCCCCTCGGCACGCGGCCGGCGCGCAGAGCCCGTCTGCGCACTAACCCGGGCCCGTGGGGGCAGAAATCCCACAGGGCGGAGGCTGCAGCTCGGGCTCAGCAGGGCCCCGCTCGCGGCGCAGCCCCGGGCCCAGGGCGCTTTGCGGAGCCCGGGCCGTTACCCCGCG
>NC_133793.1:2866589-2868933 GCF_003597395.2 Chelonoidis abingdonii
CGCTGCCCCGGAAGGGGGCTCGTTCTGGGTCCGGGGGGGGAGCCCCTCGGAGGGGCCCCGCCCCTGGGCGGCCCAGGCCGGGATCGGCGGGACTCGCCCCTCAGGCCGGGCCCGCGCGGGGCCCCGCCCTGACACCGAGGGCGCTGCGGGCCCGATGCCGCACAAGGGCTGAGGGAGGCGCTAGGCCCGTTCACTCACCGGCTCCTACGGAACCCGCGGCCTCCACTGCTGCTGCGACCGCGCCGCTTCGCCTCCTACGACGCAGCCTCACAGGCCCCGGCTCCCGCCCGCCGCGTGGGCTGCTGGGAGACGCAGTCCCCGAGCGGCCTCCGCCCATTGACCGCGGCAGTGGCAGGGACTACAAGTCCCGGCAGGCCCCGCGCGGGAGCCGGCCTCCTCCGCTGCACGCTCCGCACGTAGAACGGAGGGGGTGGTGCTTCGGAGGGGGGGTCAAAGGTCCCCTCACTGGGAATGGGGCCTCATGGGAGGTGGGCCCAGTTGGGGGGTGGAAGCCCCTAACTGGGGTCAGGGAACAGGGGGAGGGTGGCTGACCTGGGGCCTGAATTGGGCAGCGAGAAAGATTCTAACAAGAACTCGTAGGTGCTGCTTGGAACCGTGGCCATGAAACTCCTGCCAGCCAGCGGAGCGGCTCTTCCCCTTGCAGCCAGGACTTTAGCGGCTCTCGCTTGACAAAGCCTCGAGCCCGTTCTGTGTCAGGGCTTCTGAAACCACTATATGTGATGGGCCGACCCCCAGGAGTTGGGAAGGTTCATTACTGGCGCCTAGTGTCAGGGGGAGCCGTGTTAAAAACAATGTGGAGTCTGGTGGCACCTTAAAGACTCACAGATTTATTTGGGCTTAAGCTTTCATGGGTAAAAACCCCACTTCTTCAGATGCATCCACCCACTATGAATGGATTTGGAGACTGAGCAAGAGGCATAGACCCTTCTGCAGGGCATGGGAGCTATGGAATCATGGGTGTTACAGGGACATCATGAAGCCTATACTCTGCTTCTGGCCAGTACTGGGTTAAATCATTCTCTGCGTGATAGGAAATGTCAGGACACGAGACGCAATCCAGCCTCTGCCATAGGATGTGCCACAGAGTGCATGGAACCCTCTCTAAAGCTGGGAGAGGCTGTGCCAAGCTGGAAAGGATGCCACAGAGGAGGTTAAAGGGGAAAGAGCTAGTTCACATGAATTAGCTGCAGAAAACACAGGCAGCCTTTTGCCAAAGCCTGGTGAGAAGGCAGTGGCAGAACAGGCCTGCACCGAGTTGCTGCGTCTGCCTTTACTCAGATGCTGCTTCCTTGGTTTGAGTTCTACTGCCTGCTTCCTGCGGCCATCTCTGCACTAGAATAGGCTAGAACAAGAAACCCACAAGTTAGAGCCTAAAAATTCATGTGCTGAGGCAGGCACATGCAGTGCAGCTTTCACAGCAGGCACTGGGAATGTGCAAACTGGCCTAGTGAGTGGCATATTCAAGGGATTGGAATCTGGCTAGGAACCAAGAGGTTTAGAGGCTGGGTTAGAGCAGAGGATCCTGAGTCTGGACTCTCAAGTTCTATTCCTGGTTCCTCACTGCTTGAGTTTGGGCAAATCACTTTGCTTCTTTGCCTCAGTTTCCTCACCAGACAGCGAGCAATAATGGAGTTCATCCAGGGCTGCGAGGGTCTGTTTGTAAAGTGCTGCCCAGGCTTCCTAAATCTAGATCTCCAAAGCCAGGTGGAGAATCTCCTGAAAACTGACTCATGTTTTTTCAGCATTTGAGTTCCTGCCTCTGCCTGAAACTGGAAATGAGGCCATTCATTTCTCCTGGCCTTTTGGAAACTGAACAAGTAAGTATTTACAGTTCGGTTTTAGCCTTGGGCAGCGATGGGAGGGTCTGGACTTGTTCCAAGACACCTCTCTCCGCCCAAAGCTGGGAAATTCCCCATGTGGATGCTCATTCCTAGGGATTGCTTTGTTGCACGCTGCAGTTTTAAGACTCATACCTATGGCTGTCAGGAGGTCTGGCTCTGGGGACAGCAAGGCATTGCTTTCTTCAGGGGCGGGAAGATGGTGGAGCAGCACAAAGGGGATTGTGAGGTTTAGAGGCTGGGTAAGAGCAGGACTCTACTTTTCCTTCAGAAAAGCATCTGGTTTCTGAAGCAATTAAGCAAACAGCCATTGTTGCTTATAGACTCGTAGGTCAGAAGGGACCAATATGATCATCTAGTCTGACCTCCTGCACAAAGCAGGCCACAGAACCCTACCCATCCGCTTTTATAACAACCCCTAACACATGACTGAGTTATTGAAGTCCTCAAAATTGTGGTTTGAAGACCTCAAGCTGCAGAGAATC
>NC_133793.1:2870252-2877837 GCF_003597395.2 Chelonoidis abingdonii
GCATTTCCTTTGTCTAAGTAATCTGTCACCTTCTCAAAGAAGGAGATCAGGTTGGTTTGGCACGATCTACCTTTAGTAAATCCATGTTGCAATTCGTCCCAATTACCATTGACCTCAATGTCTTTAACTACTTTCTCCTTTAAAATTTTTTCCAAGACCTTACATACTACAGAGGAGTCTGGATTGTTTTTCCCTGACCTTTGAAATTACCTAGGGCTGCTCTTCTGATTTGCAGGACCCCAAACTATCAGGGAAAAACAGCAGGGAGTTGCCTCCTCTCCTGTGCCTGCTGCTAATGAGATGGTCTGTGTCAGAAAGCTGCCCTGGGATGGGGACTCCATGGCAGCAGAAGCCCAAGTGATTGATTGTTTCTTCGTAAGCCTTGTAGCCAGAAAGATTTGTGTGTTCACAGCGGGGCCCTGCTACTGCCACTATAGAGCTGCTCCTAGCCCACACCTGATTCACACTGACTCCTTCCTTGATGGCCTGTCCAGGGTCTTACTGGTCTAAAGATCAGAGCCTGGGGCTCAATTTGAGATTCTGCCACTGACTCACTGTCTGGGCTTGGGCAAGACTCTTAATCTTTTTGTGACTCAGGTTTCTTACCCCTCCAATGGGGCTGAGAATAACTTGCCTTCTTCAATGAGGCCTGCTTCCTTTGTGAGTGTACAGGGCTTCCAGTAGGGAAGGAGCTGAATGTTATTTCCTTTATTATTCCTGGCGAAGGGCAGCTGGGATGGTCCCATGGCAATTAACAAAACAAACAAAGGCCCAGCTCAGCTGATGCTGATTTCCAGCTGGTGCCTGCAATCTTTCAGGAGCCCACACACCGCAGTGCCTGATCAGCCACCCAGTGCACTCTTTATAGACGGGCTCTTGTTCTAAGTGGAACTTCAGGGAGTTTTGCTCCAAGCTGACACCTGTTTCATTTATTTGCCCAGTTGAGCCTCAGGGCTCAGAATTCAGCCAATAAAAACCCAGCTATGTACACTTAGGGCTCAGTCCTCAGCCAATGGAAAGTCTGGCCCTTGCTGCAGTGCACTTGGACTGGGCCCACTGGCGCTATGCCGCCGAGCCTGCTTTGGAAAGATATTGCAGTACTCAGATAACTGCATCACAGCCAGCTAACCAAGCACCACCTGTCCCCTTCCCTGGGTGGCCAGTGCAGCTGGGCCCTTCCTAGTGACAAGTGAACATGCAGGGGACTTGTGGGCTGGCCTTGTGCAGAAGCAGAGGATAAGTTGTGGGAGAAAATGGAAGATCCCTGGTGTGACTGTGAACCCTGCACTGCACCAGATGCTGCTCCGCCCCCTGGAACCAATGCATGGACTGTTCCCCACCCATCACTTGGCAGGGTCCCTCTGGGACTGACACATGGTCTGATCCCTGATATTTACAAGTGAAAGGAAATTCTGGGGCTTTCCACACTCCCAGGCTTCTTGGAGTATTGCAGGGCCTGCCAGCATGGCCTGTGGGTTTTTCCATCTGCAGATGGGATTGTTTTAATTCCTCCTGCTGGAGGCCTGTGATCTATCAGCCTCAGGGCTGGATTGGTGACATGGTGCTAATTCAAGGCCTCAGATGTCTTTATGTGTAAATCTGTGATGGCAAGAATTTGCCTCCCAGCCTCCACCGCAAGAGCTAGCCTACCACCTGATGTGTCCTCTGTTGGAACAGATCTAACAGGATGTCTCAGGCATGGAGGAGGGTCCTGAGATACACACCATGGTTCAATTCCCTACTCTGCCACTGGCTCCCTGTGTGACCCAGAGAATCAGTAGCCTCTCTGTGCCTCACTTCCCCAGTCCTTGTGTGTCTCTGGGCCGGTGCAGCACCTGGGACAATGGGACCCCGAACACAGTTGGGGCCTCGAGGTGCTGTTGTAATACAATTAATATTGAGTCGTTTGCAGTCCCATTAAAAAGCATCGCTGCTGGGTGGCTGGGCTGGATCCAGCACAAAGGTCTAATAAATTCATGTTTTTGCTCCATGGCTCCAGCAGTGCTAACAGGCCACTTCACCTTGGTTGGTCCCTTTGAACACGTGTGAACTCCTCCTGCGAGCAATCTGGTCCCTCCGGTACTAAGCTGAGACGCTCCGAGTTCCTCTCCCAGGCCAGTAGGCTCAGAGCTCCTCTCTCTCACCAACAGAAGTTGGTCCAATAAAAGATATTCCCTCCCCAACCTTGTGTCTGATAAACGCGGTGTCATTGGCCCGTGGCTCCTTCCACACGGTTGCTGCTTGCTGGGCTGGGCGCGGGCATTCATCTGTCTCTCCACTGTCCCAGCCTCCTCCTGGAAGTAGGAGCACTGGCAGAGGGACAGCACTGCTCCTTACTCTGCCTCCAGGGTCCGTGCTGAGTGCTGGGAGGGTCCCCACACTCCCTCCCTCCATTCGACGTAAGGAATGATGAGCCATTTGCTCTGGATAGATGCCACAGCAGAGCAAAAACTGTTGAGATGGGAGGCCTAGCTGAGAGCCGCGCTGATCCAGGTGCTGGAACAGCCAAAATACACACTCCTGTGATGGTCACAAGCAGACACCCAAGGGAAGTCTGAAATGCCAGAGGAGCAGCAGACTTACTGCAGAGCCCTGGGGCCCTTGTCAGTGCTCCAGAGAGGAGCGGCACCAGGGAGCCCAGCAAAGCAGTGTTCTCAGGATACATCAGACAAGAGCTATGGGGAGCGCAGTGTCCCCAGCATTGCTGCTGGAGTCAGACCCTGTCATTCAGCTGGTCACCTCCTGGCCTAGCTAGATGTGGGAGGAGCATCCTGCACCCCAGGGATAGGGGTGGGCATGCTCATGAGAGTGGGCTGTGTGACCCACAGCTCTATCGAACCCACCAGCAGAGAGCACCCCACTAAGCCTGGACAGGAACCCCCTCCCCTCAGGGCACCATTGAGATATATGACCCACCACCTTCCTATCTGGTCTGAAGCCCTGGCCCTTTAAGAAACAACAACCTAGTGCTGATAGGAGGCGACTTAGAATGTCAGATTCCAGCTGCCAGAGCTGAGAACGGATCCTGGCTTCCACTGGTTCTGAACCCTCTCCTAAGACCCCAGGGCTTGCTTCGAATGGTTGGGCGCAGCCCTGGCACAACCTGACATTGCTTTTGAGCAGGAAACTGGGAACCAGGAGAGCTGGGCTCTGTGTTGACTTTGCCAGGCTGTGTGACCTTGGAACCGCTCTGTGCCTCAGTTTCCCCATCCATATAAGGTGGACACGGCCCTCTGAGCACTGTGAAAGGAAGAGTGTTGCTCTTTGGTTATTATTAGCAGCTCTACTGCTTTAGTGTTGGGCTGCAGCCAGACCTGCCCTGGCTCTGCTCCTGGCACTGGCAGAGCCAGCATCATCAGTGCCACGTTCCTGCTGCCTTCCAGCTTGATGACACTTGGAAAGAACATGCCAGGAGGCCCCTTTCCCCACCCTTGCCAGGCTCTGTGGGTGGGCAGGGGAGGAAGCCGGCGAGAGCCATGCACCAGGGCCAGCCACGCTGACCTTGATATGCTGAAGGGGGCTGAAAATAGAGCCCCAGAGTGTCATCGACATATTAGAAGGGAAGAACAGCTGAGCAGCCAGCTCAAGGGGGAGGGAAGTCATGGGTGCGAGGTTAGGAAGTAGATATAACGCTTTGAGGAATCTGTTCCTCCAAGGGAGCAGAGGGATCCTGGGTCTCCAGGACTCGAGCCAGGCCAGCTGTCTTCACAGGCCGGGGCGGAAAGTATCTAGCAGCCCACCACCTCTGCTCCTGTGATGGGGGACGAGCGAGCTCCCCAGCCCAGGAGCCAACTAATGACTGCTCCTTGGCATCTCAGCGATTAACACAACCCTGACAAATCCTTTCTCCGCTTGCATGTTACAGGCCTGGAGGCTAGCGACACAGGGCAGAGGCCAAAGGGGAGACCTCACCACAAATGGCTAAGAAAGGATTTGCCTTGCCCTGCTGTTATTAACTCGTACTTGCACTGTGGTACCTCCTGGCCGCTGGGCACTGCCTGGCTACACCCCAAAGAGACAGTCCTTGCCCTTACACTGTCAGCACTGCAGCAGGCAGCATAAGCATCTGGCTAGCCCACGGCTGACTGCTCTGCCAAAGCACACCAAGCCAGGAGCGAGATCTTGATATCTACAATACGTCCCCAACCACCGGGCTTGCTGTGCTAGGATCAGCTTTCCCGATAATCAGAGACCTTCCATATAACTAACAGACCTTGCCGGTAAGAGGGTTCCTAAGCCCGGCTGGGCTCTGCACACAGACAAACTATGCTGCGGGTGGCCCAGAGCTACAGGGTATTTGTAATAAACTCTCAGTCACAAAGAACGAACAAACTCCAATCTCTTCCCACGTGGGCGGCACAGGTGGGTGGCAAGCAGTCGTTCATGGCATGGGGAGAAGTGCAAGCAACTTGTTCTTTATGTAAGGTTTGGGTTTTGTGAAAAATTCAATATCAAAAAACCATTCGCCTCCCTTCTCTTTGATTTAAATCCTATGTTTACATTTTAAAGGGAAATTTAAAATACTGTAGCCGGGTTTAGAGGCTTTCAGGTGGATGGAAAATTTCAGGAAAATATTTCAATAAATGTTACGATTTAAAAAAAAATTCCCCAACCCAAAAAGTTTGGGGAGTTGCAAATTCTACAAACGGAATCAGCTGCACAATTCCTACCCAGGCTGCAGAATGAGCTCTGGGCATGTCTCAGCTCCTGCTGGACGGAGCTCCAGGGTCCTGCTCTGCTCCTTTCAGGCACCTCCTGGGCTGGACTCAGTATCCTGTAGCTAGCTACATTTTGGCACCCAACTAGGCGAGAGGACAGACCGCCTCTCCCGGTCCAAGAGCAGAGAATGAAGAGCACGAAGGTTGCTGCCATCTCCTGGACTGCAGCGATAATGCGGCAGGAAGCTCAATGCCCGCAGCAGCATCTCTCACAGAAGAGCGAGGGGTGAGAGGCTGGGAAAGGCCAGGCCGAGCCCTGGTTCTCTGCACCGGGCCCAGCGCAGCAGGGAGAGGCTGTGTGCACTTGGCTCCAGCTTCAGGTCCGAGGCGCTGGCGTCACCGGCTGGAGATGGTAAGAGAAGCCTGAGCCCTCCCTTCTACCCAAGCTGCCCCCTCCCGGCCCAGAGCAGGAGGCAGAGGCAGCGAGGGGCTGGGGCCGACCAGTCGGCTCCGAGCACACACACAGACGCGGAGGCGGGGCGGCTCTTCCATTTTATTGTTCAGATGCATAACACTGTCACATTGACACTGAGCGAGGCGGGCGTGGCCCCAGTGGCCCTCCCACACACACAGCACCGACACCCACGCCCGCAGCGGCCCAGAAGCGTAGCACGTCGTACGGAGGGCACCGAGCAGCTGGCTGGGCCCGGCTGCACGAGGTTAAATGAGATCGAGCCCTAGACCCATGAACATGGCCAGGGAGTGCCAGCCTCCTGCGCTCTCCAAGCTTGTGGGATGGGCCCCGCCTCCTGCACAGAGAGAGCTGGGCCCGGCGCTCGTCCCTGATGTCACACGGAGCTTTATTTACATTATTCACATACACTGTCCCCAGCAAGTTAAATAATGACATTATTACACCACACATCAGGGGCGGCGCGGTGGGACCCGCTAGGAGGGGCGGGGGTGTCAGTCTGATAAGGTGCATGTTAAAAACGAACAAAAAGAGAAACCAAGAGTCCCTGGGGCTGGTGGGGGGGCACGTCCTGGCCCCTGCCCTGCCCTGCCTGGTTCATCCTCTTCCTGGGGCGGTAGGTGGGAGTGACGTGGTTTTTCGTCTGGTAACGGCTATAGTTCGGTGAGAAAGTTCGGAATTGGCACTTCGCCTCGCCCCCGCACCGAGGCAGCCATGGTGCGGGCCACCAGGGAGCACTCTGCCCAGGGAGACGCACCTGCCCCTCACAGCACTTCTGCGGGCAGAGGGCGAGAGAAAGCGGGAGGCGGATTAGGCCAGTGCGGCGCACGGACACCCTGCCAGGACACCCTGCCAGCCCGGCCAGCGAGCAGAGCTGTGCCCAGCCCGGGGCTCTGCGCGCAGCATCCGGCGGCCATGGGTGCAGAGCTGGGGGGAGACCCGGCAGGACAGCCAAGGGCACAAGGGGCCACGGTGGCGAGAGGAGGGGGCGGCACCCGTGCTGCCCAGCTGATGCTGTCGCTCTGCCAGGATCTGCTCCAGGGCCAAGCCAAGCCCCTTCCCCGTGCTTGGGCCACCCCCAGCCCTCCCTGCTGGGGCTCTATGCCACCCCCTCCCGAGCCCCACGCCCCCCTGTTCCCCGGGCCCAAGCAGAGGATCTATGTCAGGCAGGCACAAATTCCGGCAAGGGCAGGCAGAGGAAGCTCCTACCTGTGACCTGGGGGGGCTTGACAACGGCCGTCTTGAGGAAGGGCTCCTTGTCCCCGAAGGGGATGATGGGGTTGGTGCTGCCGCTGTGCGGTGAGAGCTCCAGCATGCCCTGGCCCACCTCCTTGCCAGGGAAGCCATTCTCATGCTTGCCGGGCTGCACGCCGTTCACCAGGGGCGCCACATCCTTGCTGGGGGGGCTGTGAGGGGAGATGGAGGGGCTGCAGTGACACACGGGGGGTTCACAGATCCCAGCCGCAAACCCCCTCGCTCCAACCCTCACAGGCTGCAGAGCTGCAGCTCCCCCGGGCCCTGGAGCTGGGAGCTCCCAGCCACCCCCGGCGCAGTCCCTGCTCCCCCTGACCAGGCGCTCCCAGATGCCCCCAGCGTGGTCCCGGCTCCCCATGATCCCAGGGCCGGGCGCTCCCAGTCGCCCCCTGCATGGTCCCAGCTCCCCGTGACCCCGGCCCCGGGGCTCTCAGCTGCCCCCGGCACGGTCCCAGCTCCCCACAGCACCGAGGCTGGGCGCTCCCAGCTCCCCCTGGCCCCGGGGCTGGGTGCTCCCAGCTGCCTCCGGCGCGGTCCCAGCTCCCCTTGGCCCCGGGGTTGGGCACTCCCAGCCGCCCCCCACGCGGTCCCAGCTCCCCCGGGGCCGGGGGGTCCCAGCCGCCCCTGCGTGGTCCTTGCTCCCCATGACCTGCCCAGTGCCTCCCCCCTAGAGCAGAGACCTTTGCTGCGGCCCCTCAGGGACAGGGCCCATCCGCACACCCTGGCTTTCTGTGCTGGGCATCTCTGACTCAGGGAGCTCCTCTTCCTTTGCCAGCGGCCCTGCTCGCTTCCCACAGCCTGGGGAGCGGAGCAGAGATGGGTCAGCCCCCCTGGACCGGACCTCAGGAGGGATGGGATGTTCAGGCCCAGCAGGGTAGGGCTGTGGGATCGATGTGGGGTGGGTGTCCCACACAGGCCTGGCCAAGGAAACCTGATGTGTGTCACTTGTGGGTCTGGGCTGCGTGTCTCCCAGGGCCAGTGGGGTGGGCTGGACCATGGGAGGGCCCTGCATGATTGGCCTCGTGTGTACGGGTCTGGGGTGTGGAGGGGTGGGATGCCTGGGCTCAGAGGGGTGGCGTAGTGGGGTGTGCTGCCCAAGCCTGGAAGAGGGAGGTGGGGGTGTGCCACCCGGGGCCCGCAGGGATGGGGTTAGGGGTGGAGGGGTGTGTGGCCTGCGGCGGGGGAGGGACGGAGCAGAGGG
>NC_133793.1:2877872-2913509 GCF_003597395.2 Chelonoidis abingdonii
GGGGGCGGGCTGGGGCAGGGGTTCTCCCATGCAAGCCTGGTGCGGGAGCAGCTTTGCAGGGCCCCAGGCCCTGTGTTTACCTGGGCTGGTGTCAGTCTCCTGTTTGGCTTCTTTCCCATTCACCATTTTCTTCTCTTCCTTCTTCTATAGAGAGGAGAGGAACACGCTGAGCTGTGTCCCAAGGCGGGGGGGGCAGGGACAGACCTGGGCTCGCAGCCCTACAGACTCACGGGGAATGCCCTGCTGCCAGGACCCCATGCTGAGGGGGAGGGGACATAGCCAGGGGAGACCCCAACTCCTCCAGGCCCATCCCAGCCTGCTAGCCCCCATGGGGGCACTGACCTCCCCAGCCCTGGCACCTGCCTACTCACCACCTCCCGCACCCACCCGAGGCAGCCCTAGCCCAGTAGGGTTGGGCACAGGTCAGGCATGCGGCATCCCAGGGTCTCACCAAAGAACCAGGAGGGGCTGGGCCCAGAATCTCCCCCTCGGCCCATCACCGCGTGGCAGGGCCTGTGGCTCACACTAGATGGGCAACCCCGAGCACAGCAGGACACTCGCTGGCACACTGCACCCACAGGCACCAACCTTGGCATCAGCTGCGTCTGACTTGCGCGTCCTCTTCATGATCTCTTCCAGCCGCTGAGGCGGGAGAAGGTGAGTCAGTCCCAGAGCCCTCGCCTGGCACCCCACACTCTGCCCAGCTGGGGTCGGGGCGGCAGAGCTCCGCAGGACGATGGGTCCAACCCTGCTTGGCTCAGCCAACGTGGGCTTCAGGGGCAGCTGTCCCCACTGCACCAGACACCCATGGGGAAAGTGCTGGCAGCTGCCCCCCTCCCGCCTGTTCTCTGGGGCACAGGGCTCTGACCCGGCAGCTCATCAGGCGCTTCCCCAGAGTCCCAGCTGCCATCTGTGCAGCACCCGGGCACCGCTCTCTGCTCCCCATCCCCAGGGCTCTGCTTTGCCCTACTGCCCCTGCACCACTGCCCTCCTTCCCCTCTTCTCAACTCTGCCTGGACCACGCCAGCCTCCTGGGCTCTGTCCCCCCACACTGCCCTGCCCCATGCCTCTCTCCCTGCCCCACCTTTCCCTGCTCTCTGCCCCACCCCCTGCTCCACTCCCCCTGCCTCACCCCCACCTTCCCCTGCTCTCTGCCCCACTCTCCCTGCAATGAACCTTGACCCCTATTTCCGTGCGCCCTGCCCCACCTCCCTGCTCACCTTCTTCCTCTCCAGCCGCTCCTGCTCCTCCCTCTGGAAATGCTTCTCCCGTTCCAGCCGCTGCCTCTCGGCCTCCTCGCGGGCCCGCGCCTCTGCCTCCTCCCTCTGCAGGACAGGGGGGAGCCAGCCCCCAGGGTCAGAGCAGGCAAGGGACCCACCCCGCCCCGCCCCGCCAGGTGGGGGTGTTTCCCACCGCTGGGCCTCGCCAACCATCACGCCGGGGAGACGGAGCGAGTGGCTAGTGGAGGTCCCAGCCCCGCCCTGTGTGCGTGGCACAGGCACAGTGGGCTGCTGGGGCAGTAACACAACCAGGAGCCAGGCCCAGGCTGGGGTGTGGGTTGTGAGTGAGGGGCACTGGCAGTGCTGGGGCAGGGGGTACAGGCTGGAACAGCAGTGGGCCAGGGCTGGAGACTGTTCCTATGCTGAACCTCAGCAAAGGCTGGGCTGAGGGCCTGGTCCAGGCAGTTCAGCAACACCCCAGCTCCCCACAGAGCCTGCCCTGGCACAGCCCCTCGCAGGGGAAGGGCCAGGTGTCGCCAGCTGCCTGCCAGGTGCCACGTGGGAATTCCAGGCCACTGGTGCTTCTCTCCACCACCAGGTGGCAGGGCAGGTATGTGGCTCCCTCCCTCATTGGGGGTCTGTGCCCAGGACCTGGTGTCACCCGTGCCCACCCCATGCCACCACAGACCTCATGGTGCCACCCTGCGCCCAGTCCCTCCAAGAGCCCCCCATCCTGTTCCACTCCCCTGTGCCCACCCCCCACCCCACCCTGCCATCTGCACCTGCTTCTGCAGTCGCTCCACCTCCTCCTGCTCGGCTCGGGCCCGCTCTTTGGCCTGGCGCTCCTCCTGGCGGTGCCGCTCCTCCTGCTGCCGCCTCTGCTCCTCCTCCAGCCGGCGGGCCTCTGCCTCCCGCTGGGCCTGCTCCTGGGCCTCCCGCTGGGCCTGCTCCTCCCTCTGGCGCCTACGGCACACAGCACCTCAGTCCCCGTGCCCGATGCCTGGCCCACCCTGCCCCAGACCTCCGCGAGCTGCCAGGCTTGTGGCAGAGGGTTCCCAGGGGAGCTGGGTGGGGCACAGGACACTGCTGCTCCGGGGTCTGCCCCTGTGGACAGTCAACGCCCCCAAGTGCCAAGCTCCAATGGCCCCTCTTGGGCCCACTGTGGGGTATCAGGGCCACTGGCAGTGGGGTGAGTGCTGCCTTCCCATCCCTGGGCATGGCGGGGAATCCCGGCAGGGAGGACCCCCAACTCTGAGAGGCCAGACCACTGACCTCTCCCGCTCCTCCTGCTCCCGGCGCTCCTGCTCCTCACGCTCACGCTGCTCGCGGGCTTGCCGGCGTTTCTCTGTCAGGAGCCGGGCTGCCTCTTCTCGGTCTGTGGTGCCCGCCATGGGTTTGCCCGAAGGCATGGCAGGAGCTGGCGAGGGGCTGGCTGTGCCAGAGGGGGCAGCAGCGCCTGCAGAATGCACACAGTGTCACATACAAATTCATCACACCCACTTCCTCCCCAGGGACAGAACCCAGGAGTCCTGCTCCCACTCCCCATGATCTACACCACTAGACCCCACTCTCCTCACAGAGTGGGGATAGAACCCAGGAGTCCTGGCTCTCCCTCCCTCCCTCCCTCCCTCCCCAGGGCCAGCGACAGAACCCAGGAGTCCTGGCTCTCAGCCCCCCTGCTCCAACCACTAGACCCCCTGCCCCGAAGGCCTGGCATGGCCATTCCCAAGCAGGGAGGTGTGAAGCTGTTTGATGCAGGAAGACCCGCACCCACACCCGAGTGCTGTGAACAGATGCCCACTGGCTCAGGGGCCCGGTGCTGCACCCGAGCCATTTCCCGCCTGACCCTGCGAGGGGCCGGCGAGGGTTCTGGGAGACGTGGCTGGATCACGGTGCGTGTTCTCAGACCTGGGGGCTGCTCAGCAGGCCCAGGGGTCTTGAGAGTGTCAGGCGGGGCCGGGGAGGCTGCTCCCATCTCCTCTTCCTCCTCCTTCCTCTCGTGTGCCTTCTGCTGGCTGACATGCTCCTTGTGCTCCTCCTTGGCCCTGGGCCGCCCCTTGCGGGAGGAGTGGGCGCTGTGGGGCAGTGGCGGCTTGTGGGGTGAGCTGAGGCCTGGGCTGGGGGAAGCCGGCCGGTGGTTGGGAGTGGCAGGCGATGAGGGCTGTTTCTTTGGCCCTGGGCTAGAAACAAAGAGGAACAAAGCATTAAGGGGGACCACAGCTGCCCCCACCCTGAGCCTGCCCACCGCCATTCGCAGCACCGCAGCTTGAAAGCAGTGGCCCAGGGCCCTGCAGAGCCCCCCGTCTGGGCCCGGGCACTGCAGGCAGGGCCCCCCCGCTCTCAGCTGTGGAGTGGCTAACAGTGCCCAGGCTGAGGCAGCTCCTGACCTGCTGTCTGCGGCGGGCCGGGGCAGTCTGGGTTGGCTGCCGGGCTGGGGCTGGTGCTTCCTGAGGCCCCGCTCACGAGACAGGGCGCTCCGCTCCTTGGCGTTCTCCCGCTCCTTGTCCTTCTTCTCCTTCTTCTTCTGTGCGGCGGAAGAGAGAAATCAGAGCCCAGGAGCAGGGGATGATAACAAGGGGCTGGCGACCTGCCAGCTCACTGCGAGATGGAGGCACATGAATCTCTCACAGTCCCCTGGCTGTCACCCCCCGGTACAGAGGGGAAACCAAGGCAGAGACCTGTCCAGGGCCTGGGAGCAGCTCAGGACTGGGCTATCTCTGTGGGGCACAGCCTGAATGGCAGCCATGAGACCCCTCCAAGGGCAAGGCCTGCTCTGCAGCGGACACTAAGGCCTGGCCAGTCACTTGAGGGCTGGTCTGGTCCCGCTGGTGGGTGGCAGGCAGCAGCAGTGACGTGATCCGTTCCTGCTGGGTTTGCTGCCCGGCCAGCGCCCATCACAGGCTGGCTGCAGTGGGGCCCTGCCTGATGAACCACCCCGTCCCCCAGACACCAGGGGGGCAGAGCCCGGGGGGCACAGAGGAGCCAGGCCCTGAGATGCACCTAGGGAGAGCTGTGTTCGGGGACAGGCTGGAGGAGGGCAGCACTCACGGGCGAGGACTCAACTCTCCGGCGCAGCATCACGTCCGGGCTGCTGGCCACCACCCTGCGGCGCTCCCAGCAGCGGTGCTGCACCCGGTGGTTGTTGCAGGGGCTGAGGGGGCTGGTGGAGGCGGAGCGGGGGCACACCGGCACTGCTGGGGGCAGAGAGCACACGGTCAGGCTGGCCGCCCTGGCAGGGGCAGAGATCAGCAGCCAGCAGGCTGCAGGACCTTCCCCCCAGAGGAGTGGGGGATCCCCGGCACGTGGGGGTCTCCAGACGAACAGAGGCCTGGTGACAGACCAGGCTGAGATTACTCGCCCCCTGCCACACCGCGTTAGTGGCCAGGGCACCATGGTGTGGTGACTGGGGGCAGCAGCCGCACCCCTGGGATAATCCCTAGCTCCAAGAACAGCCATGCAAAGCCGAGAGGCACAGACCCAACAGAGCAGAGACCCTGCCAGGCTCAGCCCCAGGGGCCGGCGAGCAACCGGCCCAGGCCCCAGCCCACGGTCTCCAGAGCGGATCTCAAGGGCCGGGTCACCAGAAAGGGGCTGTCGGGTGCAGACGTGCCCAGGACAATGTAAGGCGGGGAGGGGCTGTAGAAAGAGAGAAGAAGCAGGTTAACATAAGGCTTTTCTAGCTGCACTGTCCGTGACTTTCCCCTCAGCAGGGAACCAGGGCACAGGCACCCAGAGACTCAGCATTCTTCAGAGACACCCAGCTGTCCTCCCCCGTTAGTGTGCCAGGTCCGGGTACTGCTCTGCAGGGCTCAGGATCCCAGCAGAAGCCACGTCTCGCCTGTCTGCTCTCCCAAGCTGGGTAAATCGAGGCCGAACGGCTGCGTCTCTGACCTCAGTTTGTCACGGACCGAGTCACCTGGCACCTCCTCGGACGGGGCCTTGTGCTGATCATCCCCTGACCAGCCCCATCCCATGGCTTTGGCTCTTCCGTGCTCCACGGACCCCCAGATGCCCTGGAGAGCCCAGCTTACCCTGCTCCTTGCCAGTGCCGGCCAGCGTCACGGCACTTCTGCTGCGGGCCAGGAAGGAGAGAGTGGGCGTCATGAGCCGGTCCACGATGCTGCTCTCCCAGGGGCTCAGCTGCAAGCTCCGGTCTGGAAAAGAAATAGAGTTTAGGGGAGGGAGACCTTAGCACCTCTCCAGGCCCAGCTGCACCCCCACCCTCAGGCCCTGGGTCCATGCTGGCACCAGCTGGCTAAACATCTGCCCCTTCCCCACCATCTCCATTCCTGGGTCTCCTCGCTGCCACCCCATTCAGGGCCTCAGTGACACCCCAAGCCCACAGAGAGCTCCCCAGGAGGCTGGGTTAGGGCCCCGGTGCCCCCGGACGCCTGCCAGCGCCTGCCGGTAGCAGTCCCACCTGCAAGGCCTTTGGAGCAGCTCAGCTGGACTGGACCCCTCCCTAGGGCTGCTCTCCCCCACCCCAGCCTGTGGGCCCTGCTTGAGCCACTCTCCCGGTGGGCATCCCACAGGGCCCACCCGGCACGGGAAGGGAGGGGGAGCCTGGCAGGCCTGCAGTTCCTGATCCAACGGGGTACAGCTTGGGCAAGGAGCCTCCAGGCCCTGCCTGTCCACTGCAGAGCCGCCCCCTGGCGCAGCCCCGCCAGCCCGGGCTCAGCAGAGGGCCAAGGACTGAGCCAAGCATGGAGCCCTCGCTCCTGCTGCACTGGGGTCCCGCTCTGCTGCTGCCCAGGTTGCTACTTGCCAGCACCTTCCCCAGCCTGGCGCTCGCCTCGGGGAAGACAGTGAAATGGGGGCAGATGGGCAGGGACAGACATGTACACAGTAAGAGGAGACCAGCTGGCAACTGCGCCACGGGATGACAACGGGATAGGCACTGTCCATGCCAGCTCCCCAGAGCTGGGCAGCCATTCATCCCCAAGGCCTCTTCATGCTGTGGTGATGCTGGCTCTGGGCCCAGACCCACGGCTTGCATCACCCCGGCTGTGGGGCAGGTGCACTGGCTTTGGCGTCCTCATGGACCCTGGGCCCAGCTCCCGGCTCAGCCCCTGGACAGCAAACATCTGCTCAGCCACACAGGCCAATGCTCCAAGTGTGACGGCTCCGCAGGGCTGGCACCGCAGCTCCAGGACCATTTGATGCCCTTGGCAACCTCCCCTTGCCCGTCCACGTCCTGGGCCCTGCTGGGATCCATCTGTCCCTTCACTACAACCTCCACCCCCAAAACAGCCTCAGCCACAGGCCAGCGCCCCTCCTGGGAATTCCTCTCACAGGGCGGGAGCAAACACCCTCCAGGTCAGGGTGGGTAAATCGGGGACATGAGTGACAATGGGGGGCACCAGACAAGGACCCCTAACCCCGAGTTCTCTGCTCCTTCCCCTGGCCCCACGCCTGGCTAACACAGCCCAATGGCTACTGGGGCTCAGGCCCTGGGCTCAGACCGTCATACTCCTGGAGACAGCAAGTTCTGAACTCAGGGATCAGCTGCACCTCCGTCCCACTAAGCCCCGAGACCCACGTGCCCTGGGGTTTAGCAGGCTGCCGCACCTGCTGCTTGGGCCCTGACTCGCAGGCCTGGAGGGTGGCCCGGCCCCCCGCAGAGCCAGCTCCCCTCAGCCCCCGTGGGGCAGCTGAGCCAGGTTCACACAGCCCTGCCCCTGCCAGTCACCGCCCCCATCAGCTGCTCAGCTTATTTATACCTCAGCGGGATGGGAGGGCTGCAAACTCTCATCACTAGGCAACCAGCAAACAGACCAGCAGCTCGAGGGTTATAAATAGCCCCCTGGCTCGGTGAGCCGTGGTGCAGGGCTGGGCACAGGGCTCTGGCTCCTCAGGCAAGCTCCTTGCAGAGCCAGGCAGCTCGTGCAGGCAGCCAGCCTTGTTCCCGGCGAGCTGCCCGGCCTGGGAGCCCGTATGGAAGGGCACGGCGCAGATAGACTCCTGCTCCGCCCGCCAGGCCCCCACGGCCCATGCTGCCAGGGCAAAGGCGGAGCCGGTCCAAGAGCTAGCCCCTCCCCATGAGCACTGCGGAGAGGGGGAGGGGGACAGCTCCAGAGGGCACCATCCCCCAGCAACCCCCCCGCCTGGCCCCATAGCCAATCGAGCCCACGCAGCTGGCAGCCCAGCCATGACCCCACGCTCTGAGCACAGCAGCGCCATCCCCGTCCGTTCCCCCCCGGTCACACATGCATGCAACCCATTGTGCCTCACATGCCAGTCACACTAACAGATCACAAGCACTCTGCCAGCTCACCCCCAGCCCAAGGGGCAGCAAGGATCCTAGTGCGAACGGCACTAGCCCCTCTGGTGCTGAGTTCACCGGCCCTGCGCAGCTTTCCCCCTGCTCCCTTGGGTGAGAGCTGCCGAGGGTGGGGGGCGGTCCCCGAACGGCCTCAGCTCCCAACGAGAGCTGGGTCACGGAGCCCTCAGTCACAGGCAGAGCGGCATCCGCAGAGCACCATGCTGGCAGGCCAGGTGAGGGGCTTTGCCCAGCAAGCAAGGAGATGCCTGCAGGCTCCTGGCTCTCCCTGCAAGAGAAAACAGCAAACGGCTTCTCCCCTTTCCACGAGCGGCGCATTGCGAGGGCAGGGATTGGGGGGGATGGGCACTCCTTGGCACTCAAGGGGGCATCTCCCTAGTGCTGGGCTGGAACTGGGGTCAGCTCCCTCAGCTGCTTCTCCCCACTGGCCCCATGCACTGGTGGGAAAGGCAAAGGTCTCTTACTTCTACTGGGAGAGTTCCAGAGAGTGGCGGAGGATTTGGAGAGCCGCTTGTTGATTATAGAGTCCACGTGTTTGGGGAGGTTAACAGCGGACACTGAGCACCGGCTCGCACCTAAAGGAGGGAAAAGACACAAGGGCATTACGGTCACGGCGGCTGGAAGCCGGGGGAACCTTGCATGCAGGCATGCAGCATCGTGTGCCCCTCGAGTGGCAGGACGGAGCTCCCATCGGCGGGGATGTGGGCACTAGGGCGGCGGCCGGGGCTCCGGGAGGACGTCTGCCCCCAGCACAGGACTGCAGGGGTGGAGAGGCAGCGTCATAGCAGCCCTGTGCAGACAGGAGACAGAGCCCTGGGTGCGGCACACAAGAGGCACAAGGACAGCTGCTGGGATCCACTGAGAGCTGGCACCTGCTGGCACATCCATCGGGGGTGCTGGACCCGCTGGAGGGAGCGATGAACAACGCCAATGCCCTGTGGCACTCTGGCTTCCTGGGGCAGGAGGCTCGGCTTGGCCCATCCCGTGAGAGGTTCTGCTCATCAGGCAGCGATCTCCTCTGCCAGGACATAGCAGGGTACTTTGGGACGATGAACCTGGGCCCATGAGAAGCCAGGTCTGTGTCTGGCCCTGGAGGCTGCCGGGAGCAGGGGCGGTGCTAGGAGGGGCTGAGAAGTTGCTGGCTGAGGACCCCAGCTTGGGGTCAAAGGGCAGTTCACCTCTCCCAAATCCCAGCCCCATTGGGGCAGCATCTCCAGTGCACATCGCAGCTGGTGCCAGCAGAGAGAGAGCAGTGGAGTTTGGTTGGAGAGGAGGTTGGGGGGCTGCAGGCACTAGAGAGGCTATCCCCAAACATACACACTGAACCCAGCCCCCCTTGATCCTGTCCTGCTCTGGTCCCGACCCTCTCTGAGCATATCCCGGCCCTCATCACTGCTCTGGCGCGGTGGGAGTTTGCATCAGAGTGCCAGGGGCTGGGGGCTAACCCGCGTTTCAGACACAGGCCAGGGCAGGCTCTGCCCACCCGAGGGACTGCCCCAGGATGGACCTGCCACCTCCCATCTAACTCACTGCAGCTTGCCCTGATCGGGGTGCAGCCCTCCCTGGGCAGTGCAGGGGAGGGGGAGCAGCTTGGCCACTGTCAGAAGTCCCAGCCAGGGACCAGCCATGGGAGGCCTGGGAGCAGAGTCCCTTCGAAGGTTTTGTCTCACAGCGCTCCATGCAGCCGCATGCCTTGGAGGTGGGAGCTGGGGCATTCTCTGCTCTGAGCCAGCAGCTGTTGAGTGGCACAGGCTGGCAGCCAGAGCGGAGGCCTGAGGCAGGGACGTGGCACTCAGGCTGGGGCTCCAGGGCTGTCACCATCTGCTCCCAGTGGGGCAGGTCTGGGCACCCTGAGGGAGCAGACCTCCTGCCCCACTGAGAGCCCTGCAGCAGGGCAGGGTGTCAGACGGGGCCGGGGGGCGGAGATCTCCTGGTCAGTTCATTGCGTGGGAAAGAGCCATTTGGAAAAAAAAAAAAAAAAAAAAAAGAGCAAAAAGCGGGTTTGCTCTCAAACTGCTTAGGGATGGAACCTGCAAACGCAGCTGCTGACAGGCGGAGCTGGCCCGAGATGCCCACGGAGCTGCCCCACTGCGAGCTTCCCAGCCTCTGGGATAATCAGATCCAGGGTGTCCCATGCTAGGCCCCCTGGAACCAGAGGGCAGCGAGTCAGAATGACTGGTGCCCCCAACTGGCTGGGGTGCTCCAGGCTGTTCAAGCACCTGTCAGAATTTGGGGCAGGGTCGGAGCTGGGCCGAGCTCTCCCAGGTCGGGACCCTGCTTATGAACCCAGCTCCATCAATGGCTCCCAGCAGAAACCAAACCAAACTCAGCCATTCCCACCAAGTTCCCCCACAAACGACACTTGGACTCAGCCAGTGCACACCCCGACATCTCTCATGCTGCTGCCTCTCCAGCACCTCGGCCTGCGCCCCTTACAGCCAGCCTCTAGCTCCTCTGGCTGCAAAGAGAACCCCAGAAACGTGGCCTGCATGTAAATGAGGCAGAGACATTTACTTGAGTCTGCAGAGACCCTGCACCCACAGCTCGGCAAGGAGAATCCCCCCATTTGCTCAGCGGCCCAGCCACAATCACGTCAATGCCAGCACTGTTCACTATTTCACGCTGCACGTGTGGAAGAGCAGAGAGGGCTGTGGGGGTGCATCCCCGATCTGCACAACTCACGGGGAGCAACGCTGCATTTCAGTGCCACAGGTGGGCGCTTAGGGAGCTGCCTCGGCAGGTTTCTTTCCCCTCAGTCAAAGCGGAGCTGAGCCCAGCAGAGCCATAGGCATGGTCAAGCCCCCTCGACCCGGAGAGGTGACCTCACAGGGTGGAGCTTGTTTGTGGGCAGAGCCTCCCGCATTCGGGCCCTGCTCAAACCTGTCCGTTGGGGGAGCCGGCGCGAACGCTGGGCAGTGCCAGTCCCAGCTGAGTCCCCAGGAACGGGTGAAGACGCAGTAAGGGGACAAATGACTCAGAGGCCCGTCCCACCTGGCCGCGAGGGGCTCCCAGCAGGCGGAGCGAACACGACGGATGGTGCTCTGTGCAGCGCCAAGCTGGCTGCAGCCCCAGCTCAGCACACACAGACCAGACATCTACTGGACCGCGCCAGATCTCCACCCGGGGACAGGCCCCCAGAACACTATGCCATTTCCACACGTGCTCACTTGTGCCACATTCCCAGAGAGACAGAGGACGACACGGCACCGACGCAGCTCCGTATTCACAACAACCAGCTGATGTGACTCCCTTCCTGCAGGCTGCCCAGGCACGGCCAGATGAGGGCACGGACGGAGAGCGAGCGGGCACCAACACCCCTGCCCGCGGATAGGACACCAGCCACTGAACTCCGCTGGGCAATGTGGACCTGGAGCACCCACACACAGGGCAAGGGCACCGAGAGCGACACCCTGGCACAGAGGGAGGGGCCCCAATGGGCGCAGGGTACCATGCTGGTGCCGCTGCGCAGAGGGCAGCTGCTCAGGGGCAAGGAGGTTCTGATGGATTGCCCCAGCCCTGCCCCTACCTGGGCACTGCAAACCTGCCAAGCCCTTCCCTCGACCACTCCCAGCAGCAGCCTGAAGGCAGGCTGTGGTGGGTGAACCCTGGCACAGCTGACTGCAGAGCATGGCCCGCTGCAGAGAGCTTGGTGCCCCACCTGGGCACGGGAGAGTTCCTAGGATTCCACATCCCCCCCTTCCATCTTCTCACACCAACAGAGAGCCCAGGCAGCTTGCGCCCAGCCATGCATGCGCCTGAGCCCCCGACTCACCATCCTTGTGCCGGGGGGAGCTCTGGTGCAGCGCGCCAGCCCACGACCACCTCTGCTGCCGGATCTCAGCCCAGGTCTTCTTGGCTGACCTCTGGATGGCGGCTTCGTAGCGCTCCTGTGACAAAGAGAGGAGGGGGTGAGGGGCAGGGGCAGGCGGAGGGAGCAGGCGCAGAGCAGCCTGCAGCTGCACAAGCTGCATCCCGGCCTTGGGGCCCAGCCTGAGGGGTCAGGGTGAGGGACTGGGGCAAGGGGCTGGCTCTGAAACTAGGCCCTGGGGAGGAGGAGGAGCCGCCGTGATGTGGGCCCCAGAGCGAGCCAGGACAAGCACCTGATGCTGGCCGCACCCAGCACTGCCAGGGCACGTGGAGGGAACTGCAGAAGGCGGGAACTGGGGGGCAATTGCATGCTAGGAGGGTGCAGGGGCACAGGGGAGGTGGGGGCTGAGGTGACTGGAGAGCTTGGGGTGGTTTTTCCATTCCGTTTTGTGCCCGGGAGGTCTCGTACCCAGAGGCACGGGTGCCACCCAGAGGCTGCCCCTGCCCTGCCCAGCGCCGTGCCCACCTTGTTCTTCTCCAGCTTCTGCCTCTGGCGCTCCTCCAGGATGGCCCGGCGCTTCTCTGCCTTCAGCCTCTGCTCCTCCAGCCGCTTCCTGCGCTCCTCCAGCTGCCTCTCCCGCAGCACCTGGGCCTTCTCCTCCTTCTCCAGCCACAGCGCTCGCTTGGTGGCTGCCGAGAGAGCCGAGTTGTGAGGGGACGGAGCCCCCAGCAAGCTGGCCGGCCTGCGCCACAGGGGCAGGCTGGGCCGGGTTCCTGCCCAGGGCCTGGCTAGGGTGGCTGGGCTCAGTCTGTGGTGCCCCACCCCGGCCCTTCCACTTAAAGGTCACAACAGTACAGGGCCTCTAGAAACAGTGCCCTCCCGTCCCCCCGTCACGTCCGAAAAAACGAAGCCATTGATGGGACCCGGCGCCTGGCCCAGCACCTCAGCCTCTGCCAGACCATGCAGCGAGGGCCCTCGGATACGCTGCCCCACAGCCCTTTCCATCCTGGGCCTCTCCGCTCCTGGGGCCAGGAAGTGCCAAACGCGATGGGGACCCCATCTAAACTGGCCCCCTTTCACTGCCCAAGGCAGATACAGCGAAAGAGGGCAGCCCCCAGGATGCAGCCCCCAGCACAGCACTGCTGGCCACAGGGATGATGGGCTTTTCCCCCTTCCTCTGGACACTGGCCAGACAGCAGCGGGTGGAGCAGTGGCCACTCTGGCCCTGCAGGGCATGGGGCACTGCCCAAGGACGGGTGGGAAGCCCTGGGACAGCACCTCTGACTGACTGCTCACTTAGATCCCCCAGGGAGTGGAGGAGCAGAAGCTCTGGAAAGGCCCGGAGTTGGGCACAGTGGGGCCGTGGAGCCACTGGGATGAGGTGTCCGGAGGAGCTGGAGGATTTGAGGCAGCAATGGCTGGGCCCGGAAGAGAGGAGTCTGGGGCCAGGACAAAAGGGAGTGGAGAAGCACATTCAGGGAAACAATGGGGGAATGAGGGTGGAAATAGTTGGGAGACAAGGAGACTGCTGTGTAGGGACGCGGAGGGGGCCCTGCAGCGCGACTGCCGGGAGCTGCAAGAGCACGAGGCCCTGGCTTGCTCAGGGCTCCTAGGGCAGCAGGGGCACCGCGTTTCACCGAGATCCCAGCGCCCAGGGCTAATCCTCCAACTCCCGGCTAATCAGCCTCCCAATGAATGCGCAAAGCTCTTCTGACTGGGTTTGTCTTTATCCTGCTTTCCTCTTTGAGAACCGAATCCAGGCCCAGTCCCTGGAGCCCACGGCACCCTCTCCATGCTCCCATGTGCCCATCGCCCACCGGAGCCCCCCCAGAGCCCAGGACACCTGCACACACGGCCCTCTCCCCCAGCGCCCTTCTGCAGGAGCCTGGCCTGGGGCTCACCCAGGTACTTGGCCCGCTCCTCCCTCCGCTCCTTCGCCTGCCTCTGCCTTGCTTCAGCTTTCTGGGCACCTGCGGGGCAAAGGAGAGAAAATCTGCTCAGCACAGGGCTCTGTGGCCCCACCCTGCCCCCACCTGCCGGCCAGGGGCGGCTCGGGACATCTGCTGGACAGAGGGGAGGTGCCAACGTGTGATCCATGAGGGTTGTGCCTGTGGCCTCGGCCAAGAGCCGCCCAGGGAACCGGACCATGGCATGAGAGCACAGGCAGCTGCTCTGCGCAGTCCCTGGTGCAGCACTGGCCAGGATGCTCCCGCTAATCCCTGCAGAGAGGTGCTCTGGGGCCGCACACCCGCCTGGGCCCCAGCTGGCCTGTGCAAAGCCTGGCCCAGCACCCGCAGCTGGCTGCAGGGATCAACGCACAGCTCCTGTGAGCCCCACTTGGGTCGTCCCAGCCCCACTGCTCTGGGCCTGTCCACCAAGCAGGAATCGTCCCCTCTGGCCAGGGCTCTGGAGGCAGAAGAGGAGGTACCCAAGGCCCCGTGCAGCACTGCCCCAGGGGCTCACACACCTTGCTTGGGCCTGGGGCCGCTGGCCGCTGCGGCACGGAGTGGAGAAGCAGTGGTGGCAGGGGATGGCCCATTGCTCCTGCAAGGTAGCGCTTCTCCCGTGGGGGCGGCTGCAGTTGGGGAAAGCCAGGCATTTCCTGGAGGGCTCTTTGCTCCTGCAGGGGTCCCTTCCACAACGGCTGGAGAAACTACTGGGGCCGGCTGGTCTCCCCGGGGGGGCAGAGCTTCTCCTGGAGGTGGGGGGGCAGCGGCAGGGGCTGGTTGGTCTCCCCGCGGGGGCAGAGCTTCTCCTTGAGGTGGGGGGGCAGCGGCAGGGGCTGGTTGGTCTCCCCGGGGGGGCAGAGCTTCTCCTGGAGATGGGGGGGCAGCGGCAGGGGCTGGTTGGTCTCCCCGCGGGGGCAGAGCTTCTCCTTGAGGTGGGGGGGCAGCGGCAGGGGCTGGTTGGTCTCCCCGGGGGGGCAGAGCTTCTCCTGGAGATGGGGAGGCAGGGGCTGGTTGGTCTCCCTGGGGGGGCAGAGCTTCTCCTGGAGGTGGGGAGGCAGGGGCTGGTTGGTCTCCCCGGAGGGGCAGGGCTTCTCCTTGAGGTGGGAGGGCAGTGGCAGGGGCTGGCTGGTCTCCCTGGGGGGGCAGGGCTTCTCCTTGAGGTGGGGGGGCAGCGGCAGGGGCCAGCTTGACTTGCCAGGGGGGCAGGGCTTCTCCGGAAGATGGGGCAGCAGCAGCAGGGGCTGGCTGGTCTCCCTGGGGTGGCAGAGCTTCTCCTGGAGATGGGGGGGCAGCAGCAGGGGCTGGCTGGTCTTGCCGGGGGGGCACGGCTTCTTCTTGAGATGGGGGGGCAGTGGCAGCGGCTGGCTGGTCTCCCCAGGGGGGCAGGACTTCTCCTGGAGGAGTCACTGCAACAGAGGCAGGTGTGGCAGGGGGGGAAGGCTGGTGGCTCTGAGGCGGGATGCACTCTCCCATAGGGGTCGCTGCGGGAGGGGCAGGCCAGTCACTCCTGGGGGTCAATGTTTCTCCTGTAGATGGGGAGGGGGCTGCAGCAGGAGCTGGCAGGTCACTCTTCGGGGGGATGCTCTGCCCTGGAGGGGGTGCTGCTATAGCTGAAACACAGAAGCAGAAGAGAAAGAGGTCAGTCCTTCCCCAGAGCCCAGGCCAGCCCCACACATGGGCCCCAGGGCACATCGCCAGCCACATGGGGGCAGGAATTGGGGGAGGTCAGCGTGCCAGAGCCCCACACTGCCACCCCACCCCAGCGCTCCTGACCGCAGCCTCACTCAGCAGCCACCCCTGCCAGCTGCATTCTGGGGCCAGTGGTGATCAATGGCCGGGCGGGGCCGTCCTGGCATCGCGCTGGCTCCAGGGGGCCACCAGTGCTGCCCATCTGCCCTGGGCCGTAGAAGCAGAGGGGGAGCCAGCTGGCGCCACCCTCCCCAATGGCCACTGACTATTTTAGCCTCGAAACAGGAACCAAGGATGGGATGTGAGAAGTGACACTGAATGCTGCTCGCTTCAGCCCCAGGGCCTGTGACTCACAGCCTGCCTCCCCACCCCAGTTCCCCAAGTACCCCTTTCCCCCAAGTCCCTCGGCAGCCCCCCTCCACCTCTGCCAGGCATGGAGCAGCCCCTGGGGGCCCCCCCATGTGTCTCATACAAGGGCCACCCAATGCTCATTCTCTCAGGCCTGGGCAGACGGTTCAGCCCCATCGGAGGAGGCTGGGCTCAGAACCGCCCTGTCGGCAGCTGGCTTGGCCAGGGCGGATTTCTGAACAAAATGGCCACATACCAGGCAGGGAGCTGGCCAGAGGGGCAGAGTGGGCGTCCGTGGGGACCAAGCCAGCCCGTCCCCTTGGAGTGACCTTGCCACAGGCCAGCCCATGGCAGCTCGCGCCCTACGTGGCCTGTCCCCCATTCCTGTGATGTGCACAGCGCCATAGGGTGCCTGGAGCAGAGACAAAGCCCCAGGTGCCAATTCCCTGCGTGAGCAGGGGCAGCACGAGTAGCCAGGGCGTGGGTCTCAGGAGGGAGGGGGGTGCCAGAACCCACAGGCTAGACTGGGGGAAGGGGAGATCTGAAGGAAGCAAAGGGGACCCAGTGCCCAGGAACCAGGTGTGTGCTCCCATAGGGCTGCATGGACGGTGTCCCCGCATTGGCAGGACCAGCGAAGACCCACAGCATGAGGACGGAGGGGACAGGGCAGGGGCTGGAGCAGCAGCTGGGTGGGTGGGACAGGTTCCAGCTGGGACGCAGAGTTCCCGGTGTCCCAGGGAGATGGTAGGGCCAAGCCGGGGGCTCCTTCAGCCAATCCACAGTCATTGGCATCCCCAAGGAGGGGAATGGTCTGACCCCCAGGGACAGCATTGGACACTCAGGGCATTGCTGGGGTCAGATCCCGCAGGCCCTGTCTTGACCCATTCCAAACACAGCCGTGTCCCCCCATGGAAGGCAGGGTCCCATGGCAGTTAGTTGCCCACACGCCCCATGCTCCAGGTGCCAGGCACAGCACGTCCCTCCAGCTAGCTCACACAATGCACAGAGCGCCCATCGGCGAGGGCCTGGCACTGCCCAGCACCGGCCATCAGGGCACAAAGCCACCCTGTTTCCTGTGGGAGCAGCTGCCTGCCCTGCTCCCAGGTGGGGGCTGAGGGTCCTGGATCCTCAGCTCAAAGTGGAGCCTGCCCCAAAACAGCACCACTCACAAGGGAAGGGTTCCTGGAGTGGGGAAGGGGAGTGCCTGGGGCTGGACACTGCACAACAGGAGGCAGGAACTCCCCACCCAGCTGACTGGGAGTGCAGTGCCCCTTCCCCTCCCAGCGCTGGAGCAGGAGCTGACTTTCCCAGCCCAGGACAGTGCCGTCCCAGCTCCCCCAGCGTCATCGCTCCAGCCCAGCTCTGGTCCCGGCAGCAGAGACAGAGCCTGCGGCAAGTGCCTGCACACAACAATTGACTAATGCTGCAAGAATGTCCATGTGAGGCCGACGCATCTCCAGCAACCGAAGGCCGCCTCCCCCGCGCGGGGCCACCCATCACCTCCCGCACCACACCCGCTCCCACAGGAAGTGACAGACTGGGTCTGACCGGACGGACGTGCAGGCCTGGCTGTGGGAGCAAGACAAAGCAGGGAGAACACCCCCCAACACACACACTGGGGGTTGCTGGGAGTCAGCAGAGAATGGGGCTGGCTCCTGCCCATGCTACAGGAGGGCGTGTTAGGAGGGCATCCCATGGGCCACTCGGCAGAGCTGGCAGGTTCAGCGCCAGTTCAGATACAGGCTAGCGGGGGCTGCAGTTCAGGACTGAGAGAGTGAAGGTGCCATGACTCGTTTGCCACCTGGGGCTCAGGACACTTCCCCTCTGCTGGAGGTGCCCAGGTCCCTGCCCACTGACATCCCCAGAAACAAGCGAGAGACAGCTGCCCTCTCTGGCTGCAGCGGGGCCTGCGTGCGGGTTTGGAGAGCACATCCCCTTGGGAGCAGTTTATTTCAGCCCTGGCGTCGGGGCTGCCTATGTCCATCATAGGAGCCAGGCAGGGGGTGGAGATAGGAGCAGGGCCTGGATCCGGGGTTGCTGCATTACGGTGTCACTATGGAGCATCCACAGAGGAGTCCAATGGACAGACAGACGGACCCGTAGGAAGGGCACGGACAGTGAAGCCAACCCGTCCCCACAGACAAGCATTGCCTCAGCCTGCCCCCTTCACACCAAGGGGTCACAGCTGTATCATTAGGCAGCATGGCCAATGGGAAAAGTGCCTCCAGACATAGGGCCCTGGGGGAGCAGGCCCTCCAGACGCCAATCACCAGGCAGGACCACATGGGTGCTCTCCCCACACCCGCACCATGGCAGCAACATGGCCGGTGGCTGCACAAGGCCCCATCAGTGCAGGCCCAGGAGAGGGAAGCAGCTGGGCACTTTGGGAGGGGCCAGGATCCCGCAGCGGATTGGGGGGAGAGGGGCCTGCAGTGCCATGGGGTCCCTGGTGGGACGTGCCCACAGTCCAGGCTGGGGAGAGCGTGATGGCAGTGCCCTCCCAGAGCCATGGCCACTCCTGGGATGCCCAAGCCATGGTCGGTCCCTTCCCTCCATCCCTAACGAGGACCAAGAGCTAACCCATCCATGCCAAGAAAAGAGGCAAAGCCACCCTCCCCCCCGAGGAGCTGCGCCTAGAGTTCTGCTCTGTGGCTAGGGTGGCTCATGCCTGCTCCATGCACCTGGGCTCGTCGATCCCCGTGACCCTCTCCCCCAAGCACAGGGCCCTCGCTTCACCGAGTGGGTCTCATCTCTGAGCACCTGAGCCACCCAATACAGAACTCAGCTGGGGCAAAACTGCCAGCACTGGCCACCCCCACAGCTGGGAGGAGACAGACAGACATGCCACCCTGGAGGGGCACCGGCTGCACCAGCACAGGAAATGATCAAACCCACAAAGGGCTTTCACCATAGTCAAAAACTCAGCAAGCAGCTGGGCGCGAACGGCTGTCTGTGTGTGCCAGGCAGAGGGGCATCGGCAGCGCCTTGTGCCAGGGGGAGCCTAGGGCTAGGACAGCGGCAGGGACTGTGGGTCAGGACTGAGGGGCACTAGCAAAGGTGGGGGAAGGGAGGTAGGGATTTGCTCTGGCTCACTGGCATTGCCTCCAACACACCCAAAGAGCCCTCCCCAAACAGGTACGTCCCTGACACACAGAAACCCATTTCCCCCATTGCAGGACCTGGCCCCGGTCCCCGCGCCCACAGACACAACAGGGGAACACACCGTCCCTGCCTCTGCGAGGAATTGCTCCCGCGTGCGCCTTTCCTGCCAGGCTGCTCCCACTCATCAGTCTGCACCGGCGTGGGCGCGTTACACACCAGATCAAAGGGGCGTTTTGTTTACAAGGCAGCGGGTGTCAGTGCTGGCATCACAGCGCCAGGTTCCCAGCAAAGCTGCAGCACAGGCAGCGTGAGCCGGATGGCTCCGAGATTCACGGCCTCCGTGCAGCTGCACCAGGAAAGCTTTGGCCCAGCTTCTCACTGAGCTCAGCACCCTCCTGGGGGCTGGGTTCCTGGAGAGCTCCACTCACAGTCAGGCTTGGAAACGAGAGCTGAATTCTAGCAGCCAGCAGCTCCCCACGGGGACACCAAGAGCCAGAATCTCCAGAGAACCCAGCACCCTGTGTGAGCTGAACAGGGGCATCCAGAGCCATGGACCCAGCTCCCAAAATGTGGCGCCAAGGCCGAGGGTCAGTAACACCCTCCCACCGACCCCCTGCCTTCTGCTGCATTGTGTTCTCCAGCTGCTGCTCAGAGCCATGGGGCCAATCACCATTCTCTAGTTGTTAGGTTTCAACGTGCCACGTTCGAAGGGCTGCCAGCACCTCGACCTCTAACTGCGAGGGCCCTGCCTGGCCAGCCTGGCTCAGCCTCGGAGGGGTTTGGGAGCTGGGGTGGCTGCGCCGGCAGTGGAAACCCAGCCCACACTTTCACAGCTCATGCCCCTGCTCAGAGAACACGAGCACTCAGCAGCCCCTGCCTGTTTACAGAGCAGCATACGGGGCAGTGCAAGAGAAATGCCAGGCCATGCTGCAAGGGAACACAAGTAACCACTGCAGCAGCAGCCAGGAAAGGGCAAGAGAGACACCCAGCTCCAGGGCTGAGTGCTGGCAGGGGGAGGTCACTCCAGGGCAGCCCAATCTCATCCTTGGCACATTTCCTCTTTTCCTGACCTCACTTGCCTGCATCTAAAGGTCCAGTCAGTGCCAAGCTCTTCCCTGGCCCCCACGGCAATCCTCTTTGCCACCGGGCGCAGTGGGAGGGCACGTGTGCAATGTGGTGTGGGCACACTGGATGTGCAGTGCAGTGCAGCTGTGCCATCCTTGCACATGCACAGAGCACCAGTAGGGTGCGTGGCAACACTGCTGCCCCATGGGGTCTCCTGGCCTCAGCCTGGGTTACGGATCCAGTATGGATGAGTGAGCCGCAGACGCTGGCAGCTCGCATGGGAACAGTTCAAAGCCCCTTAGTAGGAAGTGCCAGTTATAAGTAAGCAGTTGACAACTGATTAGCATCTATTAACCCTTTATAAATGTGACCTTAATACAGCGCATGACCCAGACCCCCGACTCTGGCCAGACCCTGCTAACAGCATCCCTGGTGCGAAGGGCTGCCGGAGCCCTGTCTACACAAGGGCACCTGCCCAAGGAGAATTTTCCTGAGCTTGTGGGTCACCCAGTCAGCTATGGCTCCGTGTTCCCAGCACGGGAACACACCGTGTCTGGGCTGGGATCCCACGAACCCCACTGAGCGTGCCCCAGACAGGAAGGGGACCAGGCCAGCAGAAACCAGGCAATGGGGGACTCAAAGGCCTGAGAGCAGCTCTGCCTGCAGCCCAATACTGTCCCCACCCCGGCCTGCCGCAGAAGCAGGCTCCACGCCCCAAGGAGCATACCAGGGGCTGGCACAGTCTGGCTGTCGGAGCCAACTCGGGGCATCATTCAGCTGCTGCATGCAGAGCTGGGAGCTAGCACCCTGCTCCATTTCTGGGAGAGGGTCTGCATTCTGCTCCCTGGGTGCTCGCTGTGTTTCTCCAGGGAGCCATCAGCCCCAATCTCCTCCAGGAGCCCATGGCAGCAGCAGCATCAGGCAGGAGACCCCAATGGGATCCTGGTGCTTGGGTCCCACAAACCGCTGATGCTGCGGCGCATGGCAAGGAAGGGCGACGCTGCGGTGACTGCTGAGCATTTGTGTGGGGAGCAGCCCATTCAGACACACGAGCACAGGGGCACGTGCATGGGGAGTCGTCGCTGTGCCCAGGGAAGCGAGGCCCCCTCAGCTCCAGGGCTACAGCCCTGAGTATCACAGCAGCGTGGAGCCTCTTGGGGGGTTCAGACCTTGCACTCCAGACTGATTAGACTCTGATGTAACAGTTTGTAAATAACAGTCTGATCCAGCACCATCTAGCGCTTAGAGCAGCGCCCAGGGAGCCAGGACTCCTGGGTTGTGTGTTCCTAGTTCTGAGAGGAGAGTGGTGTTTAGTGGTTAGCATGGTGGGGGTGAGAGCCAGGACTCCTGAGTTCTATTCCAGAGTCTGCATGGCTACATGCCTCAGTTTCCCTATCTATAAAACTCACAGGACAATTGGGAGGCCCAGCCAATGCTCAGACCAGTCTATGCATGGAAGCCCCTGAACTAGCAGTGGGGAGGCTGAAGTGCACGCAGCCCTAGGGCAGCAGCACGCGAGGTGAGATGTGGCTGCAAAGCCGGCCCCTCTCTGCAGGGTGACGTAATGTACCCCAAGAGCCGAGGGCTGGGTAATGTTTGCAAAGCGCTCTGCAACCTAGGGCTGGACAGGGCCCCTGAGACAGACAGACACAGGGGCTGTATAAAGGGCCCCGGCCACAGCCAGGACAGGAGAGAAAACCAAACGCGCAAGGACCAGCCCTGGCTGGCTCCTGATGGCAGCACAGTGCAGCCGCAGGGCCAGGGCCTGGCAGGCCAGAACGACCCCCTGCCATCTCGGCACTTTGGCCACAAAGGCAGCAAGCTGCCGGTCGGTATTTCTAAGCACAGACCCAGCCTGTGGCTGGCAAAGGGCAGTTTGCACTAGCGCTGGGGCTGCCTAGTGAGAGTGTCCCCAGGGATCCCAGAGACACCCCGCACCACTGGCAGAGGCATGCTCGCCCCAGGGGCTTTGAGAACAGCGCTGGCATGGGGAGGGGATGGCATCGCTTTCCAGTAACAACAAAGCTCACACCTGCAAGGGGCTCATTCCAGGGGAGAACGTGGAAAAACCACCTGTGATGGGCACCCCACCCCAGTGTCTCCTTCCACCGCATGCACGTCCCCCTTCAACACATGCTGCACCCTGCCTTGCAGCTCCTGCAGGGAGGCATCCTGGCAGGTGAGCCCAGCCCGCGGTCACTGCCAGGGATGAGGATACAGAGGGAGGAGCAAGAGCTGGAGATGGCAGCCTCATGGGTTCTTGGCTGTCTGGGCTGGACCAGCTCCATCCTGCTGCGTTGTAAGAACTGCCCCAGCCCTCTGCCCACAGCATTGGGTGTGTCTGAACAGTGCTCTGCCCAGTGCAACCCTGCACTCAACTGAACCAGCTCTGCCCACAGCCCCTCTTCCCCCTGCCACTGCACAGCAATGCCCCCTGGCAGCATCCCCCCAGTGGGGCAGGCAGGAGGGGGACCAGCAGAGTCCCCCATCCTGGGGCTCGCGGTGCCCTACACAGCAGCTTGGCTGCTCCAACGGGTTAGACACACATGCACATTTCCACCTGCAGCGGCAGCTCCAGTCTGACCTGTGCTAATGCCCTAAGCCCTCCAAGTGCCACCTGCAGCGATCCGGCCTCCGCTCTGCCCGCCTCGGAGCTAGCACAGAACCAGCCACCCCAGCATTGGCCTAGTGCACACAGGCCAGGGAGGGAGCCCAAGGGGGCCTGGCATGGGCAAACATGACATGAGCCAGAGACAGCCCGTTCACAAACCTAGCCTGTCCCATCCTTCCCCGCCACACACACACACTGCACCCCTTCTCTGCTGGAACGTTTGGCTGCATGTGGAGCCAGATGTGGCGAGGAGACTCTGGCCATTTACAGGCCAGGGGTAGTTGAGGGTATCACCCCCTCCTCCTCCCAGGGTCCCAGCTCCCCTCCATGGCCAAGCCAGAAAAACTCTCTGAGAGGCAGCCATGTCCCGCCCCACCCGGGGCCTGCAGCCACCAGATGAGGGAAAGCTTCAAGCCCAGGATGACGTCTCAGAACAGATGGCAATACTTTCCCAGATCCCCAAACGTGCCCAAGGCAAGGCCGGGGGATGGGTGACTCTGCCCAACGCCCAGCCCAGTCAGGATCCCCTTGCACACGATTTCCCTTCAGGCCTCTCGGACCTGCAGCCAAACCGCTGTGGGCTGCAGAATTCGTGGGCTCAACAGGGTCAGGCTTGGCCGGTGGGCAGATGGGAACCCTCCTAGGAAAGCCCTGGCAGTGCTTCGGGAAGCAGGCTGGGGGGACGCAGTCGGGGCGCTGACTCCAACGCGCCAGGGCTGCATGAGGCCAGGCCATGCGGCAGTATCGGCTATTCCTGAGATAAGATGTAGGATGGGGACCAGGCTGCTGGCGGCCATTGGGGACTCCCAGCTCCCTCGCTTTCAGCTCAGCCTTCTGGGAGAGTCCACGGAGAACACGGTGCCACAGAAACAGGCCTGGAGGCGGGTTCCTGGCCCCCAACAGCTGCAGGTTGCAGGTCTGGGCCCTTGACACTGCAGAGAACTCCCCTGGAGTCAGCAAGGCTAACGCACATCCAGTTAGTACTAGACAGGCAGGGAACACTACCTCCTCACTGGGGCAGCACGGCAGAGCTGAGGCCACCAGGGCCCATCTAAACCAGTTCACCGGCCAGGCCAAGACGCTTCCTGCAGCCCGTGACTAGGTGACCAAAGAAGCCAGAATTTCTTCGGCTGGGGCAGCGCCTGTGTCGACCCCTGAGCTGACCCAGCTGAGGCACAGCCTAGCCTCGCCTCGCCCTGCCCCAGCCTGTCGCCAGCTGTCGCTGTCTCGTCCCAGCAGCTGCCCCGAAACCCGACGCTGTTTGTCTGCCACGCTGACTGCTGTCTTGGGTGTCCTGCGAGTGGGGAGGGAATTCCAGAGGGGATGAACTCCCCCCACGAATGCGCAGAACCAGGCTCTCCCCCATCCCTGTAGACACAGGTGTTTCCCATTCGCCTCGTGCAGACTGGCGATTCCAGGGCATGCCAGGCAACTCCACGCTTGCTGTGGTGAGCCCTTGGGCCCAGAGCGCCCCAACTCCTGCGGCTGGCATGCAGGGGGGGCATGGAGCTGAATGGCAAGGCCTGCTTGCTCCCATCTCGGTGATGTCAGCGGACAGCAGTAGGGATGCTCAGGACAGGCAAAGTACTGCTGTCAAAGCCACTGGGGCAAGGCAGGACACACACACCCCTGCAGCCAGCTCACAATCCTGCCATCACCACGGCACAGAAGCACCTGGGGGCATCTCTGTTGGCAAGGCCTCGTCTACACTAGGCGAGAAAGCACTGCAACAAGCCAACTGGAGGGACACTTTGCTCTCTCCGGACACATGCCACAGGTCCATGCACACATGTTGCCCCAGGCGTCTGATGAGCGCTGGCGTGGGTGCCCTCCTGCAGGGCCCCCACCAGAGAGATGGAGCTGGGCACAGGCCTCACAGCTAAGCAATGATCAGGCCCCCTCCTTTGCTGCCTGCACTCCCCATGCCACCTCGCTCCGGGCCCCATGGCGGGCACAAATACGTGCAGCTGAGCAGGGCATGGGGGCTTAGCAGCCTGGTAACATGGGGCAGCTTCTCAGAGAGGCTGAGAAGCACATGGCTAATGGACTGGATGCTTGCTGGGACCCCTCAGGGCTGGGCTGTCTTGGGGGTCAAGGAGGGGCCTTGGATCCCTCCTGAGGATGGAGGGGTGTGGCACCCCTGGCCTGGCTGCTGAGCTCTGCCCCAGCAGGGCGTCTGCTGGAGGGGACAGAGGCACTTTCTCAGGGCCCCGCTGGGAGTTGCCAGACAGAGAGAGGACCAGAGCATCCCCCGTCCCCGCAGTCCCGGGGCCCTGCCCCTTCCCAGGCCTTTGGGCTGACGTCACTTGCCCCTAGCAGGCTGCAGCATGCCAGGCTGGGGTCCCTGTGCCCTCACCCGGCCCTGCTTTCCACCAGCGTCTCTTCTAGCATCAGCAGCTTATGCAGGGGAAGATCCAGGTTTCACACACGCCTGGGCCCAGCAGAGCTCTGAGCTAACGCCCTTACCTAGCACAACAAGGGCCGGGCACGGTGCTGACGCCAGGCCTGGACCAGAGCCAGGGGCCGCATCTCACCAGCCTGCTTCCCTTCACTCCAGGCAAGGCTGATCGCGAAGAGAGGGCAGCCCAGTCGCAGCCCCTGCATCCTGTGATGGAGTAGGGACTGTCTGTGTGGGGAACGGGAAAGCAGGGGATGTCTGTAGGTGAGGGACAGGTAGTCAGGTTGTAATGTGAGCCGGCAGGGGGGAGGGGGAGCTGCTGGGCGGAGGAGAAGGAGACAAAGGGTTTTTTTCGGCCGGAGGAGGAGAGGCAGGACAGTTTGGGTTTGGGCTATGGGGAGGAATTCAGGGGATCCTAGCTGGGATCCAAGCACCCTGAACCCCCAGAAGGACTCAGTGGAGGGGTCCGGACTGTGCCTGCAAGCTCTGCTGTAACCTGTGTTCCTGCTGTCCAATAAACCTTCTGTTTTACTGGCTGGATAAAAGTCACTGTGGGTCCCAGGAAGAGGGGTGCAGGGCCAGACTCCGTGACACATCCCTCTGCACTCGGGAGTGGGAGAGACACCAGGACTCCAGCTTTGGCCTTGGCTCCCTTCAGAGCCACGGCACAGAGCCCAGCCCACACCCCACTGCCTACATCACCGAGCCCACTGCCTCGTTGGTCCTGGCGCTCCCCTAGCTCTGCTGGTGCCCACCTCTTAGACTGGAAGCACCTTGGGGCTTTGTCGTCTCTGTATCGCATCTAGCACAGCGAGCCCCTGCTCCGCGGGTGCAGCTCCTGGGTGCTGCCAGAGTGCAAATGAACAGCGATCACTGATCTTATTTTACATATGCCTGGGCACTGCCTGGCCAACTCCAACCCCAGCAGCCAGTCACAAGCCTGTGGAAAGCCCAGCCTATGGCACTGCCTGCCAGAGCGGGCAAGAGGGAAAGGAAGAGCCAGAAGTCGCCGCTGGATGCTCCGGCAGCCCAGAGTCAGGCGGGGCAGAGGCTGAAGAAAACTGAAGCAGAGCTAACTCCCAGGCATCCGTGGGTCCCCAGTCTGCATCTCAAAGGGCTGCCCTCAGCTCTGTGAGTCCCTTGGCTGCTTGTGCAGCACTGACACAGCAGGGGCCTGGGGACCCGAGTGCAGAAGCAGCCATCCTGCGGGTACCTGCGGTCTCCCAAGCAACACTGCAGGACAGGCGATATCCCCGGGGGTGCATACGTGCACGGGCTGATGGCACCAGTGCAGCATTTCTGGGAGGGTCTTTCTTGTGCAATCTGCTGCTGACTCAGCTCCCTGAGCTGCAACCCCTAACCTTGCTTAGCTCATCCACAGCTCATGGGGAGCCTCTTGCAGCCGGTGGGGTGGCGTGTCAAGTCTCTGCATGTGCACGGCTGGGGTGGGATGGCGCCAACAGGTTCCCAGTTACCTGGCAGCAGGTGGGCAGCCCAGCATTGAGCCAGGCAAAGGAAGTTAAAATGCGGCTTTCCAGAGCCCATCTGTGCAGCATGCAGTCCACAGCCAGCTCAACGTGGGCTTTGGCAGCTCCCTATCCAGGGCCACACAGCGGCACAGAGGGACCCCCATCCTAGAGCAGGCTTCCATGGAGGGTGGACAGAGAGGTCTGCCACCGGCTGCCAACGCTCATTTCCAGCTGAATGCTGCCATGCTGGATACCGCTGCCAAGGGCCTAGGTGTGGGGCACGGAGGAGCCAATAGGGAATTCAGCTGAATGCTCAGGTCAGTGCAGCTGCTTACTGAAAGATGCGCGAGCCGCTGGGGCTGGCTCGTTACTGCCGGGTTCTTTTTGCTCGCGGACAACAGGCTGCAGGGTTGGGCTGTTTGAGGAAGAATTTGTTTGGGGGAAAAAACAAAGAACCCAACACTGAGACCCCGGGTAGCTAAGAAGTCACCTTGCTGGGCCCGGCAGAGCTCCTGTCCCTTGAACAGAGGGATTCTGCTCCTCTGGGCAGAGGTCAAGTAACGGAGCCGCCTCGGGCATGAGGCCATTGGTGTGTCACTCCCTCCCGGGTTAGCATGGCTTCTGCCCAGGCCACTCACACAGCTTGCAAAGGGCCAACTCCTACCCCAGCTCAGCACACCAGGACACAGCAAGTGCCTCTGAATCCGGCCACTGGCTTGTACCCCATAGTCCAGCCCCTGGCAGACGCACCTGGGCTCTTCCCTCGTTGAGGAGCACGCGGGGCTGGAGAAAGGTACCCTGCTGCCTGCCCCAGGAGAGGGGTCCCCTCCCCATCCCCAGCAGGGGTTCAGCATGAGGCCACCTCCTCTACCCTCACTCGGGCCAATGTGTCTCAATAACTCAGAGAAAGCCCTCTAGCAGGTAAGGGATGGTGCAATCTCCAAGCCTCATTCAGTCCTTGGCCTCCTCACAGCAATGGCCAACTAGGGTCCATTGCCCGAGGCACCCACAGAAACCTGGATCACATTACACAGGCCGGAAAGTCATCAAGTGGGAACAATTGCTGGTCACTACTAACCTGATGTCAGATTGGAACCAGCACCCTAGAGAGTAAAAGCCCCCATCCCATTCCCTGCCTCTGAGTCAACCAGCCTCTGCCCAGGGGCCAGATCAGAGCCAGGACCCCTAGCGGGGAAAGCCCCCGGACTCCATTCTGCAGCCTTCCTGTCTTCCCACGGGATGATCAGGAGCAGCGGAGCGTGTCTCAGACATGCTGCAAAGCCACACGCCCAATTGCTCACACACACGCAGCTTCCGGAGGATTAGCATGAACAACTGTATCCGTCACACCTGGATGACAGCACCTGAAAGCATAACTAAGCAGCCCGCGCCCGGCGCAGCTCCTGGCAGGTACAACTGCTCCTCTGCCCACAGCGCCACTCACGCCCACCCCATGACAGCTCAGAGCTCCAGGTCTGCCTGCCCTACAGCAGGAAGCCATGGCCGACCCAGAGAGCACCCACCACAAGTCTGAGGGCAAAGAGCTGAATGGAGCCCCTGCCCTTCCATGCCAGCCCAGGACAGACAGATGCCACACAAAGGGGCGCTCATGACACAGAGACTGCGACCCTCCCCCGTCCTTGGCATGGGCTGGCAGCCCGGTCCCACAGCACATGAGCTCGGTGCCCAGGGGAAGCCAACATCCCTCCAGGACCGTCTTCCAACACTCAGAAATGAAAACTGGGCTGCTCCCGTTGGGGTCTGGCTCCCAGCTGCCCTGGGGCATGAAGGGGGTGCAGCAGGTACAGCGCCAAGCCCTGAACTCCCCCGGGCCTGGCAGGGGAGCTGCAGCCGGGTTTCTGAATAACCACAGACCATGCCCCCAGTACCTTCCCCAGCATTCATTCATCCTCCCAGCACAAAGAGGGCAGGGGTGGGGCGTGGGTGTATGTTGGGTTTAACCCTTCCCCTGCACTGTTTGCGCCAGAGTCCTCAGGGCCCATGAGAACCCAAAAGCTAAACAGACTGGAACCAAAACCTGAAGCTTCCCAGCTCTCCCCAGACTCTGGCAGGGGGTTGTCCAGACACCCTCTCCAGGTCAGCAGCCTGCATTTTAAGGGGCTCTCTGCTTCCTACGGTGCCCATCACTTTCCGCTTGCTCCTTATTTGGGGGATCTGGGAGGGTTGTTCTACCCAGCACACAGAAGCCTGATGAGCTGTCACTGAGCTTACGAAAGAAACAGACCCTGCCCCAAAGACCATCCTAACCCTAAATCGACCTGCGATAGGGTAAGGGAGGCCGCAACACTGCAAGGGGCCTGCCTGTGTGGGGTCGGACCCCACCCAGGAGATTTAGGGTCTGTTGCTCTACAGACCAACCCAAAAGAACTTGTTCTAAGCCGAGGATGCTCTGAGGACCATTGGCTTCAGCCAGCTCCCTGTACCCCCCGTGGATAACCTGCTGCATCCCTACAGCTTATGGCGCACCGGAGCAATCCCTAAGGAGCAAGGGAGGCCTGCTTGCGGCGCAGAGGCTGATAATACTTGGCTACAGTAGTGACCCCGGCCCCCCAGCACCAAGGCAGAGCAGCCATGCTGCAAGGCAGTGTCCAGGATGTGGAGCGAGGCATGACAGGGGAACTCAGAGAGGCAGGATCTCAGGGCGGTGCTGGGATGGGGCCTCGGGTTGTTTCCAATTCATTTAAAAATAAACATAAAGGAAAATGGGTCAGAGAACCTGAGCTGCTTTCAAGCCCCATGCCTATATCTGCACTAGACCGGCCCCGAGTCAGCGCTAGACCCCCAGGGCACGCTCTGTGACCTGACACCCATCGGGCCAGTGACAGCAGCTGGGTAGGAGGAAGTGCCTGAGGACCGAGGATGCCCTGAGCAGCAGCAGCAGCTTACTGCATGGGCAGAACTGCTAGTAGACCTCGGTGAGTCGGGGGCTGAGCTCTGAGAAAACCTGCCCATCAGTGCCACACTGCTGCTGCTGGGCGCTTCTGAAAGTCTGGCCCTTGTCCCAGTGCCTAACTAGGAGCTCAGCTCCTTCCAGAAATCAGGCCTAGCAACCTCATTTGCAGAGGTGCTGAGCATCTGCCGCTCCCCTTGACTCTAACTGGAGCAGGGGAGCCCAACACCTCTGTGAATGAGGCCACTGGCATTAACCCCTAGGTGGCTAGCAGGACCCAGCCCACAGAGCCTGATTTCACCCAGCGGTTAGGCCGGCCATTTCCCCAGTGCAGGGCTCTTGCCCCATCCCGGAGTCAGTGCCCCACAGAGCTCTCTGGGGTGAAAGCTGCACTAAGTCTTTTGGACAATGCACTCCAGAGCTGTCACACTGCAGTTCTGCATGTTGCATCGCCCAGAAAAGCAATCGGGCTGGCCTCAGCCAAGCCCAGGCCTCCACCCCACGCCACCCCTTCTTCCATCCTCTCCCTGACCTGGCTTCCTCCAGAATCCCTGCCTTGGCTGATGACCCAAGGTCTCTGCATTTTGGGCCGCCACTCCCAGTGGGAAGAGGAAAGAGACCCTACAGAACAGGCCTGCGCCCACTCTGTCCTTGCCCTTAGCTGGCCTCACCCAGCTGCTTGCATTTAGCTACCATCTCTCTGCTGATGGCTCCACAGAGCCGCCCTTCCTTGCCCTGTCCTAGATCTGTGCCACCAGCACCCTGGCTGGCGTGCTAGGGGACATGGTGAACCTGTTGTTCCTCTGCCAAGCCCTGTCCAGGTCAAGTGGAAGATGCCCAGCCCTCCCCTGCATGCCAGCCAGCTCGAAGCCACTCAGAGGAGCGTAAACACCTCGGCCAGGTGAAATCCCAGCCCCACTGAAGTCAATGGCAAAATGGGTTGAGCTGGGGCCAGATTTCACCCCATGTTTCCTTGTCCCCATGGGCTCAGGGCTGTTTCACGTAGCCAGAGCAATGGGCAGAGACAGGACGATTCCACTCTCCAGGCAGTTTGGACTGACCAAAATTAACAGAAAGGGGGAAATGTTTAAACAAACCCCTTTCTACCAGAAATACAAACTCACTGATATTCATGCCAGGCTTCAGAGAGACCCATTCTGCAAAGTCGGGCCTAACACAACTCGATAAAATCCAATAAAGAGCTAACCTGTCCCCAGGACTGTGGCATGCTGCAAACCCGTTACCACATCTTCCAGAGGCTTAGCGTTTGGATCTCTCTCCTCCCTTCCCCCACACCATTCCCATTGTTTTCTTGCTAGGAGATTAACAACAAACTAGCTTCCCAATATATCGGTGGGACACACAAAAATCCCTTGGGTGTCTGTGTCACAGAGTCCCCGGGCGATGCTCTGGAACTGCTCCCCACTAAGCCAGTCAGGACTTTGGGGAGCCTCCTCTCCCTTGGAGCAGACTTGTTCAGGGCAAGAAGCTCACACGTCTTCACCTCCGGGTCTCTCCTTGAGCATCAGCATCCTCTGCCCTCGTGGGCTCCGCACAGCACCACCCAGCAGGGTCCTCGGAAGCCACAAGTCTGCATTCCTCACTTGCAGTCAGACTACTCTTAAGCCAGCAAAAAAGTTTATTCAATCGACGGAACAGGGTCTAAACAGAGCTGTAGATACAGCGAACCAGACCCCGCCGGCCGGGTACATTCTGGGGCAGTACACCCTAGTACTGCCCCTTCACTCCTAGTCCCCAGCCAGCTCCGACTTAACTCCCCTCAGCCCTTCCTCTCTGCTCAGCTCCTTTCCCGGGCAAGGAGGCACTGATCCCTTTGTCTTCCAACACTTCAGCTGGCACCTTGAAGAGACCAGAGCATCATTGCTAGGAGACAGAGTGCCCGGCATTTAGGGGCACTGGCCCCTTCCTCTGTAGCAATCACACACCCTTATCCCACCACCTAGATACTTAAGAACTGCCTAGGGGACACTGAGGCACCAACACAGTATTCAGAGCAAACATTAAGAACAGTCCCAGTTCGTCACAGTCTGGCAGCAGGGCACTATTCCCAGGGACGGGCAGGGAACTTGCCCCCACCCAGCCAGAGCACATGCACACACCGTCAGGCACAGGACATCATCACCAGGAGGGAAAGAACAGTTCTGCTCAGCTATAAACAACGGAAAGCCAGGCCCATCGGAGGAGCCGAGAGCCAGGCCCAGACAATACGTCTGCAGTTTTCTGTTTAAACACAGTATTTATCAAACGCTGCAGGGCCCCAGGGCTGCAGCTCAGCATTTAAGGCCGGGTCGCCTGTCTGCAACCAGCAGCAGTGAGCTCTGAAGGGCCCTGGCTCCGTTTCCCCTGCCAACACTGTCCTCCCCTCCCCCGAACGGCCACCACAGGCCCTTGCAGACTCAGGCCTCCATGAATCACAGCAGCTGTCCCTCCCACTCTTGCAACAGGGCATCAGGGACTGAGGGGGAGGGGGCTGCCGGGCCTTCCCTCTTCCTCCATCAGTGGAAAGACAGGCCTGCCACAAAGCCATGCTTAGTCACAGTGCTGCCCTGCCTGCACCCAGAGATACCAACACAGACAGGGCCAAAGAGCATTTGGCTGGGCCCCTTAGAGAGACTCAGAGCCAAAACAAATCCTGGCTCCTGCAGACTCAGCTCCAGCCAGCCGCTGCCCTCCCTCCGGCTGCCCAGGAGCAAGAGAATTCAGCAGCGCTGGGCAAAGCTGCAGCTTCAGGCCTGGCTGCTCCTGTGACCCACCAGGGAGATGGCAAACCCCTGGCCGGGGGAGAGCAGCACTGCACCTGGGAATGCCATGAATCTGCCCAGAAATGCAGCAGGAGGCAGCCACTCGTGGATGTTGCATCCTCAGCATCTGTCCCCCAATGTCCTCCCACCCCGCAGCCACCATGAAAGGCCTTTTGCCTTCCCACTCATAAGATCAGCCTCCTGCTTTCCTCACTAAATCTAGGAGGCGGCTATGCTGCACATGTAACCATGCTGGGGGTACCCGGTTATGGGCTAACACACCATTGCATTCTGTGGTATAGACAGGACCTGGCAGTGTTTTAACCATGTCTCCAATCAATCCCAGGGTCTGGATAAGCTGTAGCACAGTTCAGGGACACAGTGAGCTCCACAGCAAGATGGAGCAGTGTCAGAAGACAGATGTGTTGTACCCAGGTTGCCTGACACTGCGGAAGGTCTGGGAAAGCTGCAGAGATGGGTACTGTGGCACTCAGCAGAGACCCAACAGCTAATCACACGGATGCCAACCAAGCTCTGAGTGGGACTGGCTCAGCTCTGCCCTCAGCCAGAGCAGGGGTACGAGGAGCAGCAACAGCACACAAACGGGGCAGGGCGGGCACAGAATCTCTTGCAGGTGCCTGCTTCAGTTCTGGATTTCATGAGCCAGCAGATGTGCCCTGCACACTGTGTGCCAGGGGGCTGAAGCCGCTGGCATTGGGGAGGGGCCACCTGTGCAGGGCAGGAGAAACCCAGCAATGAGGAAGAATAAAATGAACACCCCCTTCTCTCCAACTCTGCTCCTGAAGAAATGGGGGCCAGCAGGCAAGAGGATGAGACCTGGGGGAAAAGATTCAGCTGACCCGTGTCAGTGCCACCCTCCTCAGGCCTGGCCCATGCCCATACCATGCACCAGGGCTGGGGACCCATGCCGGTGATGCCCCCGGGGAAAGGAGGAACAGGCAGGTCCTGGGGGGAACACTGGCCTGACCCACAGCAGTCCCAATTCCCCCTGCAGCTCAGTGGACAGAGGAGCAGCACAGTGGGGGACCAGGCCCACCCAGAAACACCAAGATCTGCCCTCTCTGCACTGCAGGACCGAGGCTACTACTGTCTGGAAAGGTCTCGTCAAGGGCAACTTCTATCTTGCAGCCACTTGAGTGAACCTAATTAGATCCTAGAGGCTGCAAGCTTGGCAATCTGTGGGCCTACTGAGACCACGTTAGCTCCTTTCCTCCTGCTCCCTAAAACTCCAGGGAGAGGGCACTGCTTTCCCCTGGATCCTCCATTTCAACTGGGTCTATCTGCCTGCCCAGCTGGGCCTTCATCACCCCCCAGTGAAAATGAACATATCATTCACGACTCGATGGTGAGGAGACCTCTCTGGAGAACCTGGGGCTTGTCAAACTGCCCTGAGCTCTGCAGAGCTGGGATGCTCGCAGGAGCTGGTCGTTCAGAGGGACCCATACCCCCGGGGGCCCAATTCTCCCTGAACCCTGCTTAGACTTGTCTGTTTCCCCAGAGCGACTCCTGATTTATGCTGGGATGGGCGAGCGCAGAATCAGGTTCCCTCTGGCACCATCTGCTACTCAGGCGCCAATTCTCCTGGTGTAAATCATCACAGTCCCACAGCCCCCACGTCCAGGTCAGTGAATCTGGCCTGTTCATTCCAATGGGAGCTGCATCCATTCACACCAGCTGGGGGGCCTAGACTGCAGGAGTCATTCCCAATTTGTATCAGAGGGGTAGCCATGTTAGTCTGTACCCACAAGAACAACGAGGAGTCTGGTGGCACCGTAAAGACTCCCAGATTTATTTGGGCATAAGCTTTCGTGGGTTAAAATCCAGACATGGTGTTTTACCCATGAAAGTTTATGCCTAAATAAATCTGTGAGTCTTTAAGGTGCCACGGGACTCCTTGTTACTCCTGATTTCCAGAGCCCGGTGTCTCTGTGCCCCAGCCCGGTTCAGTCACGTCTGGGCTGCAGACACTGCACGGCGAGGCTGACGTCCTTGGCCTGGCCTAAATTAGGACATCTCTGGGACCTGGCTCCAAAACAGCAGCCGTCTGCTTCTGCGGGGGGAAGATTCCAAACCGCCTCCATAAAACCCCAGGCGTAGGACTGAATTCAGGGCTTTCTACCCAGCTGGAGGAGGGGCTGTGCCCCCCAATTCCCTCCTCCAGAGAAGGGGTCTGAGCACCCCGCATCACCCCTCTCCCCTAGCACAGAAGCCCCCGGACGGGCAGGTTTGGGCGGCGGGGAGCCGGAGCCGGCCCGGGCCCAGCGTGGCGCACCCCCGGTTATTCACACTCTGCAGCCCGGCTGGGGTCCCCGTCCCGCCCCGCTAGCCTGGGCGAGTGACTGTGCCCAAGGCCAGCGGCCGTCTGCCCACAACCCGCCCCGCCACCCCCCAGCAAAGGCGGCTGGTCCCAGCCAGCAGAGGCGGGGAGAGATGCTCCAGCCTGGGCCCGGCGCTGGGGAGGAACCCGCGAGTTCAGACCCGATCATCTCTCGGCTCCCGGAGCTCAGGAAGGCGGCCAGGCCGGGAACCCCCCCGGGAGCTCCCCCTCCCCAGGCACCGCCACGAGCTTCCTCCTTCCCCACCCTGCGAGCGGGACCGGGACCGGGACTGGGACCGGGCACGTCCCGGCAGCAGGGCGCGCGGGCGGGGGGTTTAGCCGCAGAGCCCCGGGCTGGAGAGGGGCCGGGGCGCGCCGCACAATGGGGCTGTGGGGAGGGGGACCGGCTCCGACCGGACGCTGGTTTCGCCTCCCGGGCTGCAAACACCCCCGCGGGGAGGCTGGAGACCAAGCGGGGGGGAGGGGCGCGAAGTATCTCCTGACCCCCCCCGCGCAGCTATTTACCTTGGGCTCCGGGCCGCATCGCCTCGGCCTCCGGCCGCCGCTCCATGCCGTGCGGGGGAGGGCGCGGCTCGCTCTGTTGTGCCCCCCGCACACAGCAGCGGGATCGGACACGAACCAGTCACGGCTCCGCCTGGCTCCGCCGCAGGCTCATCCCGCCCCGGATCCGACCCAGCCCTTTCCAGGGGGCGCAGAATCAGTCCCGGCTCGTTCCCAGTCCCCGCGCCGCCCCGGGGCGCAGGACCCAGGTGCCTGCGGGGAAAGGGACGCGGGGCCCCGGGGCTCCCCCAGCAAAGGCCCCCGCGCCCCCGCCGGCGGCAGCAGCTGATGGGGCAGCAGCGAGCCCCGGCGCTATTCTGCAGCCAGCCCGGTCCCTGCCCGGCCTCCCGGACAGGCCCCTACCATGTCTGCACGCCCAGCCGGGAGGGGGGGTCTCCGTCTCGCCCCCGGAGCGGCCGGGGGCAGGGGGCGCCTGCTCTGGGACTGGGGGTGGCCAGAAATCCTCTGCGCTGCGCCGAGGGCAGGCGAGCCCCGGGCTGCGCGCTGGGTGCCCGGCGCGGGAGCGCAGGGGCCCGGGCAGCTCAGCCTCCCCCCCCGCCTCTTGGTTGTGTCCGGCAGCGCGCTGAGACTATCTAGGGAAAGTTGGGTTCTTGGGCGAGCCGCGGCTGGTGACTCACTTAGGAAAGGAAAGAAGGGGCAGGAGCAGCCGGGCGCCAGCTGGGAGCGGGGGGGTCCCTTTGTCCTGGAAGTACCAGGGTGGGGGATGCTGGGAGCAGGGGGGTCTCTCAGTCCTGGGGTACCCAGCTGGGGGATGCTGGGAGCTCGGGGGGTCTCTCAGTCCTGGGGTACCCAGGTGGGGGGTGCTGGGAGCAGGGGGGTCTCTCAGTCCTGGGGTACCCAGCTGGGGGATGCTGGGAGCTCGGGGGTCTCTCAGTCCTGGGGTACCCAGCTGGGGGATGCTGGGAGCAGGGGGGTCTTCAGTCTGGTACCCGCTGGGGGATGCTGGAGCTCGGGGTCTCTCTCTGGGGTGCAGCTGGGGAGTGCTTGGGAAGGCAGGGGGGTTCTCAGTCTGGGGAACATGGGGGATAAATGCTTGGGAGTTCGGGGTCTTCAGTCTGGGAACCAGCTTGGGGATGCTGGGATGTCAGGGGGGCTCATCATGGGT